>NW_027497852.1:0-82404 GCF_021521415.1 Bidens hawaiensis
CGAGCTGACTGATCCGACACGAACAGGCCTAGAACTTTGAGATAGTAAACTATAAGTAAATACTAGAACATAGTCGCTGGAATCAGATCAAACGGATGTATAAAACCAAGTTATGAGGTTTTAACGATTTAAGCGAGCTTGTATTGTTCTGAATTTGAACTTCGATTTGGAAGTTGGGTTCTGACCAATACACTCAGAATTTCAAAACAAACATAAAAGTCTTCAGGTCCAAAAACTAATTCTGATCAGAAGATAGAGAAATCAGATAGTCAAATATATTGATCGACAAAACCCCATCAATAAGTAAACATAATTAAGGGATTTTGTTAGCTACACAAAAATAAACATTTTTCATGAAGACAACTTACCCGGAAAGATCACGGAACAATGAGAATACACGAGTCAAAGGGTCTTGAAGCTTAAAAGTTAAACCGTACAATGAAGATTCTTGGATAATACACTATGAAAACAATATGCATGATTTTTTTAAGTGATGGGGGATAAGTTTGAAGAGGTATTTAGGGTTTCTTGATAACTTGATTATAATAATGAGACTCAGGATTAATTTGTTTGGTAAACGGGCTCGAATATGAAACAATATAATCAATTAATGACAAAATCAGGTATAATAACCTAGGGATTTTGTTTGTAATCATAGGGAACCAAATTTGGACACAATAAAACATCATATGACTTATCTTGTGGCTTAATTTTCTTCATATTTGGTAAAATAATCTGTGTACTTTTATAAATATGATTTTTCGTTTTATGCGATTTTAATGGTTTTTAAGAGTTGTTTGACGAATATGGAAGTTATGAGCATATAAAATTACTTAACCATCTTAAGTACTAATAAATACAAAATTTAAATATTTTGAATGCTCCGAATTACATTCTGATTCGGGTTAAACATAAACGAATTCGAATATGAAAAATCCAAGATGTTACAGGTGTCGCTACGATTAAACCATTTCTATTCATAATGAATAATCGAAGATAATATGCACTCAAGTTCACATACTCATATATTCTTACATGACATTATTTTTACTTGCCTATGTCCTATCCTTCAATGAACATATCAAAGCCAAGTCCCAGTTTCTTGAAGCGGCTAAACTTCCTACTCATATAGGTAATTCTTTTACTCTCGCACCTGCATATGAAATTTTTCAGAAGAACTATTAAGATTTTTAACTTCAACCTCCTTAACTTGCAAGTCTAAACACATACCTTGGGATGTTGTAACTGATGTGTTCCAATTTCTAGATGTTAAGTTTTCCATATTGAATTCAGCACCTAATATCAAATTAGATGGGAATCGGATATCTCAACATGAGAAATTTTAGGTGGACTTTAAACCCATCCCAACAGCCGACTTGTGCACAAGATCTATACTTAACGCTTTCATTAAATGATCGGCAAAATTCTGTTGGGTTTTTACATACTCCGTTTATATCACACCATTCACGATGAGCTCATGAATCATGCTATGTCTAACACCTAAATGTCTAGACTTTCCATTATCCATTTTTCTATAAGCTTTAGCCAAAGTAGTAGTAGTATCACACTTGATCGATAAGGGTGATACCGGTTTAGGCCACAATGGAATCTCATAAATCAAGTTTCTTAGCGATTCCGCTTCTTTACCAGCTACTGCTTGTCACACCCCTGTCTAGGGCCTAGGAGTATGACCCATAAGTTGGTATCGTGATTGTAAATAAATTAGAGTTACGTTTAATTGCGGAAGACTTATAAACTTTAGGATCGAAAATGTAATATTTATATTTACAATCAAAAGATGGGGTTATAAATACACCCGTTAAGTTGTACAAAATATTACTTGTTTATGTTTTACAAACCACCATATATTTAAGTTTACAAAAGAAATCCGAGCCATCGGATATATCAATAGCACTTCGACATTCCAAGTGCTAATCTTGTTCACCTGCAAAATGTAATAAAATACGTTAGCAACGAATGCTGGTGAACACGCTGACGCAAAAATACTTTCTTTTACTTAATTACCCCTCGAGGCTACGCCTGCCTCGGCCCAACGTGGCTTAGGAATAATCAAGTCAAATAACACACTATAGACTAGAGCCTCTACGCTAGGTCACCTCACAAACATTGCAGCGTTTGACTTCATTAAGTACCCGTAAATATACATATACGGTCGTACTCCCTGCAGGAGAGCGTCCTACGACCAAGGGTGGTGGATCATGCCCATACATCGCATAGTACCACCTATGTAAGGATCCAGACATATGTATACCACAGCCTAAGGGCTAGGTCTATACCCATAGTTATAACGGTTTTAGGAACACATAGTTCCTTGTAAACAATTTCATATAACAAGTTGACTCTTTTGAAAACAAGTTCAAAAGTTTTGGGGCGTATTCACCTTATCTCTTTAGGATTGGCTTCACTCACCGTCCAAGGGTCTTTCCCTTTCTTTATCTCGAACCTATAGTTACGAGTATAAATATTTGTTAGTCGGATACACGATCCGGCTTAAGACCTTTAGTCTTATATCTCAATCCTCGATTGAACCTCTAGTTCAATTCTTATTTACTTGAAAACCTCTTGTTTAAAAGTAAATTATAAACCTTTAGTTTATATTCAAAACCCGACGTTTCTTCTTCTCCAAGAAACGTAATCTTTTATTATTTAAGAATACTCTTTATTCATTAAATAATATTTTCATAACAAAGAATATATATATATATATACTTACACACATATATATGTTATCATATATTCAACATTCACTTTTTCATTCATTTCTTGTTATGTTTTCTTTTCTTTTCTTTTATCGAGGTATCGAGTATAACCTCGACTTAAGGCCTAAGCCTTGAATATAATATTAAATTATATTGAATTCGATATTACGCCTAACCTTAGTGGCTTACCGAAATTCCTAGGGACTTGAGCAGCACTCCAACGCCGTTTTACTTTGCTCGACACGCTATTCGAGGAACGCCAAACCTTCAACACTTGAGGGTACGATTCTCGAGATTCCTCGCCATTATAGCAACACCTTCTTGATGAATGAGGGTGGAGGGTGGCACGAACTTCGAGGAAACGGGTGGTACACAAACGAGGGCTCGGGACACGTTTATCGAGGCAGATCGTTAATATGAACTTGGGATTCTAGTGAGATGTTAGAGAGAGAGTTGAGAACTCAGTTTGGTGTGTGGAAAATGAGAACCCGGACCTTGCTATTTATAGACGAAAAATCGGATCCCATCGCGGTACGCGATGGGCTTTTGGGCACCCATCGCGTACCGCGATGTAGCCCAGGTGAGTCACCCATATAGGCCTGCCATGTGTCGACACGTGGCAGTAGCCGCTCCAAATGGCGACACGTGCCGGCAGTGTTGCCACGTGGTGACACGTGGCAGCACCTAGTGTCACCGTGTGCCATGTGGCACACGTGTCACAACTTCTCAGAAGGCCCATCGCGGTACGCGATGGGCTTATTCTTTTGTCCCGCGTAGCGCGATAGGACAAGAAATCAGATTTTTTTGTTTTTAACCCTCAAGTTTGGAATTTGGCAATTTTAGTCCCTAGATTTTGGAAAGTTGATTCTTTGAAATCGAAATTTTCATGGTGTTACATCCTCCCCACCTTGAAACAAATCTCGTTCTCGAGATTGCTTTACTCGAACAAGTGTGGTACTTTCTTTTCATTTCCGATTCGAGTTCCCAAGTATATTCGGGCCATCTACGCGAGTCCCATTTTACTTTCACGATTTTCAAAGTTTTTCTTTTTAATTTCTTTGTTTTCGAATCTTCAATTTTAATTGGACGTTCTACGAATTTCAAATTCTCGTTTATTTCTACGTCTTTCAATGGCATTGCCAAAGATTCATCGGTCAAACACTTACGCAGATTCGAAACATGGAATACATCATGTATTCCTTGCATTTCCTCGGGCAGTCGCAAATGGTATGCAACAGTGCCGATTCATTCGAGTACCTCAAAAGGCACAACGAATCGAGGACTTAACTTTCCTTTCTTACCGAAGCGAACAACGCCTTTCCAAGACGAGACTTTCAACAAAACCTTGTCACCGACATTGATTTCTAATGGCTTACGACGAACATCGGCGTAGCTCTTTTGGCGATCACGTGCAGTCTTAAGTCATTCTCGAATTTGAAGAACCTTATCGGTGGTTTCTTGGACTAACTCGGGTCCAGACAATTGATTATCTCCGGTTTCAGACCAACACACGGGCGTTCTACACTTTCGACCATATAACGCCTCGAATGGTGCGGCTTGAATACTCGCGTGATAACTATTATTATACGAAAATTCCATAAGGGGCAAGTGGTCATCCCAACTTCCACCTAAATCAATTACGCAAGCGCGGAGCATATCTTCTAACGTTTGAATAGTCCTTTCGCTTTGCCCATCAGTTTGTGGATGATAGGCGGGTGCTAAGGTTCAACTTCATACTAAGAGCTTTTTGGAAGCTTTTCCAGAAATGAGACGTAAAACGACTGTCTCGATCAGATATTATAGATAGCGGTACCCCATGTAAAGCGACAATGGTGTTTACATAGATACGCGCCAATCTATCCATTGAGTACGACTCATTGATGGGTATGAAATGTGCAGATATCGTCAATCGATCTATAATCACCCAAATAGCATTGTGTTGTCGAGTCGTCTTCGGGAGTTTGGTAATAAAGTCCATAGTGATTAACTCACACTTCCAAACGGGAAGTTCGGGTTGCTGAAGCAATCACGAAGGCTTTTGGTGTTCAGCCTTGACTTTTAAACATGTCAAACATTTCACAATATGCGAAGCGACATCCCTTTTCATTCCATTCCACCAATAATTCTCCTTGAGATTATGGTACATTTTATCATTTCTGGGATGCATCATATATTTCGAATTATTAGCTTCATTCAAAATTTTCTCACGCAATCCTCCAATGATTGGTACCTAAATCCTATTACTGAGTCTAAGGATACCATCATCACCTTTGACTAACGAGTCAATGGTGCCATTACGATTTTCATCAGCGATTTGGTTTTCATTGATCGCTTGAGTTTGCGCGGATTTGATTTGTTTAATGAGATCAATTTGAAGTTCTAGACGTAACGCTCGAACTCTTTTTGGTTTCTCGTGTTCCTTAGGACTTAAGGTGTCAGCCACAACGTTGGCTTTACCTTCATTATAAACGATCTCACAGTTGTAGTCGTTGAGCGTTTCCATCCATCGCCGTTGACTCATGTTCAACTCTTTTTGATCAAAGATATGTTTCAAACTCTTATGATCAGTATACACGGAAAATCTTACTCCATAGAGATAGTGCCTCCATATCTTAAATGCAAAGATTATGGCGCCTAACTCAAGATCGTGAGTCGTGTAGTTCTTTTCATGTAATTTGAGTTGACGAGAGGCGTAAGCGATTACTTTCTTGCGTTGCATTAATACACATCCCAAACCCAAGTGTGATGCGTCACTAAAGATAACAAAATCCTCAGTACCTTCTGGCAAAGCCAAGATAGGTGCTTGAGTGAGCTTTTACTTAAGTATATCGAACGCCTCTTGTTGCTTAGTTCCCCATTCATACTTGACGTTCTTACGAGTTAAGGAAGTTAAGGGAACGGCGATACGAGAAAAGTTCTCAATGAATCTACGGTAGTAGCCGGCCAAACCTAAGAAACTTCGGATCTCATTTGGCGACTTCGGGACTTCCCACTTAGAGATAGCTTTAATCTTAGCGGTGTCCACTTGAATACCGTTAATGTTGGTGATGTGACCAGAAATTGTACCTCGTGCAACCAGAATTCGCATTTCGAGAACTTGGCGTACAACTTCTCGGTTCTAAGAATTTCAAGTAAAGTTCGAAGATGAATTTCATGATCGGACTTGGATTTAGAGTAAATATGTATGTCGTCGATGAAGACAATAACGAATTTATCCAAGTAAGGCTTACAAATCCGATTCATCATATCCATGAGTGCGGCTGGGGCATTAGTAAGTCCAAACGGCATAACCGTGAACTCATAATGTCCATACCTTGTTCGAAAAGCAGTCTTTGGTTTGAACTTTGAGTTGGTGATAGCCGGAACGAAGATCGATTTTAGAAAAGAAACTAGCACCTTGAAGTTGATCGAAAATATCATCGATACGAGGGAGTGGATATCTGTTTTTGATTGTGACTTTTTTTAACGCACAATAGTCGATACACATTCGCATGGAACCATCCTTATTCTTGACGAATAGAATAGGCGCTCCCCAAGGCGACGAACTTGGTCGAATAAAACCCTTCTCAAGTAGCTCGTCGAGTTGTTTCTTCAACTCCTTCATTTCGGTCGGCGCTAAGCGATACGAAGCTTTGGCGATCGGAGCAGTACCAGGAATAAGATCGATCCTAAACTCTACTTCACGATCGGGAGGGATTCCAGGAAGTTCATTAGGAAAGACGTCAGAAAAGTCAGAAACGATAGGAACGTCTTTAATTTCTTTTAGCTTTGATTCTTCAGTGACGTAGGCCATGAATGCAAGGCATCCTTGATTCAAACACTTGTTAGCTCTAATCATAGAAATTATGCTAACTTGGCCAGCGTCTTTATCCCCTTCAATTCGAATCGTTCGTTTATCGGGGGCTTGAAGTTCAACGGTTTTGCTATTGCAGATGATACGAGCATGGTTATCGGATAACCAATCCATACCAAGTACAATATCAAAACCGCCAGACTCATGGGTAACAAACAAACAGGAAAAATATAACCGGCTAAAAGGATTTTTCCGTTTTCAAGGGCTTCGGAGATCTTAACGATTTCGCCACTAGCAGTCTTGATGCTTAGAGTTTTATTTAATTTACTTAATGGTTCGTTTAATAGACTACAGAAATTATAATCTATAAAACTTAAATTCGCACCTGAATCAAATAAAACTCTAGCATAGGTGTCGTTGACTAGAAACGTACCGGTTTTGGTTTCCGGCACATTAGCGGCCCTTTTTGTGTCGAGTACAAAGACTCGAGCGTTTCCTTTTCGGTTCTGGCCACTTCCACCTTCACCACCACCAGCATGCTTGTTCTTTGGGCACTCAAAACTCAGATGGCCCATCTCCTTGCAATTAAAGCAAGTCATTTTCTTCTTCCAACAATTAGCAGCATCATGTCCCGTACGATTACAGGACTCGCAGACTTTAGGAGATGGGGCGAAATTGCATCAGCCCTTATGGTATCTTCTACAAGTTTTGCATGGCATAGAGTTGCTTCGGTTTACGCCTTTGCTCCTAAAGTTGGAACCTCCACCAGTCCTTCCTTGAGCAGTCGTTGGGGTCACCTTCTTGTCCTCTTCCTTGTTGCAGACCATGCCGCCCATCAAGTAACCAGCCAACTCCATCGCAGAGTCAGCGGTTTGAGGCAAGTGTGACCTTACCATGTCACGGATTTCCCGCGGCAGTCCCCAAATGTATCTTGTGACCTTGCTGGACTCAGGGTTAACCAGCTGGGGAATAAGGCGACAGTACTCGAGGAATTTGGTATTGTATTCTCGGAGGTTTGTCCCTATGATCTTATGGTTAAGGAACTTAGTTTGGATCTGATCAGTTTCGTGCATGGGACAAAACTTTCCCATCACCATGGCTTTAAACTCTTCCCAACTCAGACTATACATCTTGTGTCTTCCCTTGCTCATCAACAGAGCATTCCACCATTCATGTGCTTCACCTTTGAACATGAGAGCGGAGTATTGGATTTTATCTTCCTCGAAACACTTGCTTGTGATAACAAGAGTTTCCATCTCCTCGAGCCACCTCACGATTGTGATGGCTCCCTTGTCACCATGGAACTCTTTCGGTCCATAGTAATTGAAATCTTTGAACGTACACCCACTAACTTTCATTCTTTAAACTTTTGCCTAATACCTTCGTCGGCATTAGACCCATGATCGCTTTGTTCATCATGAGATGGATTTGGATGGGATCTTTCGATTTTTCGAGAGGGATGAATGGAAGGATTAACAGTTCGGGAATGTCTGACGAGATTGAGTTCTAAACGCTGATTCTTCCCTAACAGCATCTTTTATCATCTTATGAATTTTGTTCATGTATTTTTCGGGTATTTCTTCATCCCTTTCATTCATATTCTCGGGGCCTTTCCATTTATCTCTCATTTCTCTCTCTTTACGAGCATTCTCGTTGTTGTTACTTTGTTCAGACATTTTCTTTTCTTTTCAATTAGGTCTGAAATTTTAAGAACATTTCTTATATTAAACACACGTTTATTTATTATACATAAATATATATCAAAGATATATATTTTTCATATTACATATATATATGTATATATCGTTTCAACGATATATAATTCATCCTATCATTACATTAGAACGTTTCGTACGTTTTTTATTCATACATATTTCACACAAGACTATTTTACACATAACTTCTGCATGACCATCATCTTTAGTTCTTCAAGAACTTCTTTACCACCTTCGATATCTTGTTGCATTTACGAAGGATGGTTTCTCCAACTTTCTTTTTTTTCTTCTCTTCCTCATGCAACTTCTTCCTCCAATCGTCGGTTTCATGCAATGCACGATCCAGATGTTCTTCGTATGACTGTGGGATTATGTTGGGGTATCCATACTGCGGAGGTGGGTCACGGTAACCCAGCGTCACCATCTCGTAATGGTTCCTCGGCTCTGGATACGGAACATAATCCATGGTGGATGAAAGGTAGAGGTAGGTCTTGGCAGCTTGATTCTGTTCACGGATCTTATCAGCTTGTTCTTGAATTGACGGAATCTCACCTTGGAATGGTAGAAAGCTTGATGAAGTCCCAATCCTAAGTTTCTCTAGGCATTGGACATAGGGATCCACAGAACCATAGCTTGGATTTTGGGAAGTGAGTGATCCATCCATGGGGCTTGCCATTTAATTAGGATTTTTTGGATGCTCTTCTTCCAATTCATCATCAATCTCTTCCTCAAGTTCCCCTTCCTCTTCATCAGAATCTGTCTCTTCTTCTGGTTCCTCTTCCTCCCCTGGTTCCTCTTCTTCGGGTTCATCTTCCTCCATGGGTTGTGTGGTTTCTTTGATGATTGGGATCATTTGGAAGGTTTCAGTGGGCATCATTACTCTCATCTTTGGTCTACGGGATGGTCCTTCATAGTTGGTTGGTTGGGAACTAGCTTTATTAAAGGTGGAGCTTCCAGCATTCCACTCTTGTTGTGCAAAGAGATATTTCATCCACTCGGCGGATGGTTGAGAGTTTGGTAGGTATCCGGCTGGATAGCATTGTTGGTTGTGGATTTGGCGGTATATAACCAGTTGGGAAACATTGTGGTATTTCCGTGGGTTGGTACATTGGCATAGTCGGTGGATGATAGCTTGAGTACCTTGGTGCCTCAATACTTGGCTTCGGTGGACTATCGGGGACGTCAATCGGGTAGTGTCGACTTCTGGGATAGTATAAAGGCTTGGACAGGTCTCGTTCCACGTCTTGGTCAAAGTATGCCTCGTAGTATCCATCGCTCATGTTGTCTTCGGAGAGGGTTCGGCTATTCCGGTTTCTTTTGCCTTGCGTATAAAGTTTTCGATGTGAGCTTTAAATGACATCTACATTTTATGGGTGGTTTAGAGTGTAGAGTGGGAAAGAAAGGTTACCAGTCTATCATATCCTTATTACACATAATCAATTAATTCCTAAACTTGGATCGAAGCTTGGGTATTGTTTTATGATACCCAATTCGCTAAGATCGATGGCTCTGATACCAACCTGTCACACCCCTGTCTAGGGCGTAGGAGTATGACCCATAAGTTGGTATCGTGATTGTAAATAAATCAGAGTTACGTTTAATTGCGGAAGACTTATAAACTTTAGGATCTAAAATGTAATATTTAAATTTACAATCAAAAGATGGGGTTATAAATACACCCGTTAAGTTGTACAAAAGATTACTTGTTTATGTTTTACAAACCACCATATATTTAAGTTTACAAAAGAAATCCGAGCCATCGGATATATCAATAGCACTTCGACATTCCAAGTGCTAATCTTGTTCACCTGCAAAATGTAATAAAATACGTCAGCAACGAATGCTGGTGAACACGCTAACGCAAAAATACTTTCTTTTACTTAATTACCCCTCAAGGCTACGCCTGCCTCGACCAACGTGGCTTAGGAATAATCAAGTCAAATAACACATTATAGACTAGAGCCTCTACGCTAGGTCACCTCACAAACACCGCAGCATTGACTTCATTAAGTACGTAAATATACACATACGGTCGTACTCCCTACAGGAGAGCATCCTACGACCAAGGGTGGTGCGATCATGCCCATATATCGCATAGTACCACCTATGTAAGGATCCAAACATATGTATACCACAGCCTGGGGGCTAGGTATATACCCATAGTTATAACGGTTTTAGGAACACATAGTTCCTTGTAAACAATTTTATATAACAAGTTGACTCTTTTGAAAACAAGTTTAAAAGTTTGGGGGCGTATTCACCTTATCTCTTTAGGATCGGCTTCACTCACCGTCCAAGGGTCTTTCCCTTTCTTTATCTCGAACCTATAGTTACGAGTATAAATATTTGTTAGTCGGATACACGATCCGGCTTAAGACCTTTAGTCTTATATCTCAATCCTCGATTGAACCTCTAGTTCAATTCTTATTTACTTGAAAACCTCTTGTTTAAAAGTAAATTATAAACCTTTAGTTTATATTCAAAACCCGACGTTTCTTCTTCTCCAAGAAACGTAATCTTTTATTATTTGAGAATACTCTTTATTCATTAAATAATATTTTCATAACAAAGAATATATACATATATACTTACACACATATATATGTTATCACATATTCAACATTCACTTTTTCATTCATTTCTTTGTTATATTTTCTTTTCTTTTCTTTTATCGAGGTATCTAGTATAACCTCGACATAAGGCCTAAGCCTTGAATATAATATTAAATTATATTGAATTCAATATTACGCCTAACCTTAGTGGCGTACCGAAATTCCTAGGGACTTGAGCAACACTCCAACGCCGCTTTACTTTGCTCGACACGCTATTCGAGGAACGCCAAACCTTCAACACTTGAGGGTACGATTCACGAGATTCCTCGCCATTATAGCAACACCTTCTTGATGAATGAGGGTGGAGGGTGGCACGAACTTCGAGGAAACGGTGGTACACAAACGAGGGCTCGGGACACGTTTATCGAGGCAGATCGTTAATATGAACTTGGGATTCTAGTGAGATGTTAGAGAGAGAGTTGAGAACTCAGTTTGGTGTGTGGAAAATTAGAACCCGGACCTTGCTATTTATAGACGAAAAATCGGATCCCATCGCGGTACGCGATGGGCTTCTGGACACCCATCGCGTACCGCGATGTAGCCCAGGTTTGTCACCCATATAGGCATGCCACGTGTCGACACGTGGCATGCCTATCCACGTGGCGACACGTGTCAGCAGTGTTGCCACGTGGCAGCACCTAGTGCCACCGTGTGCCACGTGGCACACATGTCACAACTTGTCAGAAGCCCCATTGCGGTACGCGATGGGCTTATTCTTTTGTCCACCGCGTAGCGCGATAGGACAAGAAATCAGATTTTTTTGTTTTTAACCCTCAAGTTTGGAATTTGGCAATTTTAGTCCCTAGATTTTGGAAAGTTGATACTTTGAACTCGAAATTTTCACAGTGTTACACTGCTAATGCTACAAACTCAGATTCCATAGTCGACTTAGCGATGCAAGTCTGTTTCTTAGATGCCTATGATACATGACCTCCCCCAAGTAGAAAAGCCTATCCACTTATGGAAGAATGATCTTCCATATCATTTATCCAACTTGCATCTAAATAACCTTTTATAACTGAAGGAAGTTCATTGTAATTCAAACCATAATCCATGGTTCCTTTCAAGTACCTAAATACTCAATTTATAGCTTGCCAATGATTTGAACTTGGATTGCTTGTATATATACTAAGCTTTCCAACAACATAACATATATCTGACCGAGTACTTATCATTGCATACATAAGAGATCCTATAGCTCTTGAATATTCAAGTTGATTCACTGCATTATTTTTATTAGGTAAGAGCTTATAAGCAGGATCCATAGGAGTACTAACAGGAGAACAATTAAGAAAAATAAATTTCTTTAAAATCTTCTCAATATTGGGAGACTGAGATATTGAAATGCCAATGTTCTCACACTTGATCCTTATACCACGGATCACTTCAGCCTCCCCCATATCCTTCATATCAAAACAAGATGACAAAAGATTATTTGTTTTATCAACATGATCTTGGTTTGTAGCAAAGATCAACATGTCATCTACATATAAGCAAATTATAACTCCTTTACCAGAAGCATCAAACTTGTTGTATACACACTTGTCTAACTGGTTTAAAAGAAAACCATTAGACAACACCATATCATCAATTTTTATGCCATTATTTTGGCTCTTACTTTAAACCATAAAGTGATTTAACAAGCTTACACACCTTATGCTCATTACAAGGCATAACAAAACCCTCCGACTGTTTCATATATATCTCCTCATCCAATTCACCATTCAAGAATGTTGTTTTCACATCCATTTGATGAATCACATTATATGTATTGCTGCTAAAGCAATCAACAATCTTATTGTAGATATTCTTGCTACAGGAGCATATATATCAAAGTAGTCTATTCCTTCCTTTGGTCTAAAGCCATAGATAACAAATATAGCTTTACATTTATCAATAGAACCATCTACTTTCATCCTCTTCTTGAACATCCATTTACAACCAAGGGGTAATTCAGATAATTTCCAAATGTTATTGTGCATAATAGAATCCATCTCATCATTAATTGCTTCTTTCCATAAAGCAACATCTCGAGATGCTATAGCCTCATTATAGGTTTTAGGATCTTCCTCAATATTAAAGCAATATTCATATTTCTGTTGAACATCAGTTCTAGATCCTTCAACCAAATATAGTTGAAAATCAGACCCATAGTTCTTAGGCTTTCTAACTCTATTACTTTTTCTTGGCTTAGTTGAAGTTGATGGAATATCATTTTCATGACTAATTGAATGAGAATTACTTGAACTCGCAATCATGTTCATTGGCCTAGGTATAGATGAAAACCTATTCTCATCCCAAATTGCAACCCTTGACTCAATAACAGTGTTTACGGATATGTAGTCATTAGGTTATATAACTTAGAACTTATACGCCTTGGAATGCTCATAATATCCAAAAAAAATGCAATAAATACCTGTTTCACCGAAAATTTTCTCTTGGGGTTCAGTAATCCTTACTACAGCTCTACAACCCCATATTTTCAAGTAATGAAATTTTGGACGTTCACCATGCCAAAATTCATAAGAGGTAATCTTATTTCTTTTATTAGGAATACTATTTAGTAAAAAAATAAAAAAAAAATAAGCTGTCAACATAACTTCACCCCAAAACCCATCACTGAGTCTCGAATAGGATAACATAGAATTATTCATTTCTTTTAATGTAATATTCTTCCTCTCGTAATACACCATTTTGTTGTGGTTTATTAGGAGCCGTGGTTTGATGTATAATTCCTACCGATTAAAAATAACATGGATCAAAACATTCACCTCCCCTATCTGTGCGTAATGTTTTAATTGAAGCATTTGTTTGCAATTCTACCTCGGTTTTGTATATTTTAAACCTATCTAAAGACTCATATTTGGAATGCAAAATATACACGTAATAAAATCTAGAAGCAACATCTATAAATATAACAATATACATTTTATTTCCTAAAGTTGGAGTTGTCTGATAATCACATAAGTCATTATGTATTAATTCAAGCACCCTTTGTTGCTCTTTTAACATCAGCTTTAAAAGGTTTTCTAGTTATCTTAGTTAACTTGCAAGTATTACGTTTTTCACTATTGATATCAAAAGCTGGAATCAAACTCATTTTAGACATATCTTTTAGTCTTTTATAATGAACATGTCCTAATCTAGCATGCAACATTTCAGATTCATTTAAAACAACATTAAAACTAGTGGAAGCCATGCAAACAAATTGATTCACAAACGAAACATCAACATTTAACTTAAACATATCATTACATAGATAACTGAAACCAACAACAGTACAATGTCTTGACAAGATATACTTGTCACTTCATACACTTTCTTATAACCGCAATTATTTAAAACAACACCAGACAAGAGATTCTTTCGAATCCTGGGAACGTATAAAACATTGTCTAAACACAAACAATTTCTAGAAGTAAATACTAGCTTGACTTTACATAGTCCCTTGATCAATTCAGTTGCAACAATCCCCATTTTTAAAATAGATCAATCTTCAAAATCTTGAACTTCTTCAAACCATTAAAATTTTTTGCATACAAGGCTTGTTGCATCCGAATCAACCCACCAAGGAACATCATCATCCTGCACAAAACATGTTTCAGAAATTAGTGAAACATAATTGTCAACCGAATTAAAATTATGTACTAAACGTTGACCTTGTTGCTTTTCTTGGTCCTTAAACCCACTTGGAGCTGCATCATGCTGGTATTTTGGACCATTATTCTTCTTTTTTCCAACCCGGAAATCCCTCTTAAGTGACCCGGTTTGCCATAATTCCAACATCCCTCTTTTTCCTTCGTGTTTGGACCCGTGTTGTTGTTTCCTAGAAACTTACGTTTCCCTTTGTACTTATTCTTACCATTGGATGTTCCGACATCCTCAACCATGTTAATAGATTGACCAGTCTATTTTTTAACATCACTGATATCAACAACTTAAAATGTTTTCAAGCCCTCTTCATTTCTGAAGTGACTTCCAAGTTGTACCGAACTTAATTCACCTTCATGTGTTTTAGATTTTGGTTGAAATCTTTCCATGAAGGGGTAACTTGTCAATGATTGATGAAATAGAAATGGATTCATCCATGTTTATGTTGTGTTGGGAAAAGTACCCTAAAATTCGACACAATTCATGGTATTGTTCCACAACATAACTGGACTCGACCATCTTGTAATTGTTAAAATTACTCACAAGAAACTTCTTACTCTAAGAATCTTCTGCCATATACTTGGCTTCAAGTATATCCCACGGTTCCTTAGTGCTTTCAATGTTTTTGTACAAATTAAATAACGTATCACGCATACCGTTCAGAAGTGGGCCAAGGAAGATGTAGTTATAATTCTCCCATTTTGATTTCCTCCTAATTATTAGTTCCAAGTTTCCTTCTTCTTCAACCACTAGCATGGGCATACTCAATACATGCACCACTTTCATGGTAGTCAAAAGGAAGTGCATCTTCTTTTGCCATCTACGAAAATCATGACTTTCGAATTTCTCCAGCTTGTCAAACTTGCTCATCATCTACTTCAACGATTATCCGTTCGCCATCTTCACTGAAATAGTTGTCACACCCCAACCTATGGCGGAAATGCCAGGGGTGAACCGTTGATCACAGCTCACAAGGTAATATCATGCAATTTAAAATGTGGCAATATCTAATTTATTATTTTAAATAAGTAAATATCATTCAAGTACATCAAATTCAAAGAAATTCCAAAACAAACCCAAATAAAAAAAATAGCCTTGAAATAAATTTTAAATCCTAAAGGTATCACTATGTGTTCTTCACTTTGACTTCAAACCAACTGATAACCTGCGAATGCGTACAAAATAACATATATTTGCCAACATGGGGTTGAGTGAAAAAAGTCACTAGTTTTTAATATAATATATATATATATATATATATATATATAAATAGGGGATGGTTCATGCGAGAAGTGATATTAGAGTGAGAAGTGCGAGAAGTGAATCACATCCATTGATTTTGTTTGATCAATGGCCATTAGTCAAAATGGCATTCTTGTAATATTAGTTTAACCATTTTAATGAAATTTAATATCAAAGAGGGTATATTTGTATATTCGGTTTATCATCATTTAATAAAAACGTGCACTTCACATTAAATCCCTTAATTATTTCCTCAATCAAATGATGGGTTTTAAAACTGTGTTGTAGTTAGAAATAAATCCCTCTCGTGTATCTTCATGCTACAAGCATTATGTTAGATTATTTTTGTATTTTGAGGTTGAATAATTGAGTATATAGTATATTCCTTACTTTATTTGGGTAAAGAAAAAGTTAGTGCCTTTGTGGAGGAAACCAGATTATAGTGTCGTCTTGCTTTTGTTTAAATATCACATACTATATTTGTATAGAACTATAATTTTTATACTTAATTTCATCTGTTTGGTATTATGGAATCCAAAATTTTGTTTTATTAGTATATACATCATTACTTAACACTATGTTTTATATCCATTAAAAGTTGATATCCAACGTATGATTTATGTCTTTGTATATGCACATGCATGCTTTAGTTTATTTGTGCATGTAAACCTATTTCTACAAGTCTACAACGGTGTACGGGTATCTTCTATAACACAGTATAGGTATTTAAGATATTTGTGTATGTAAACCTACATAAATACACATCTGTATGAAACTTGCCTCGTATGTAGGATGTCATGATTATTGTGGTGTACATATATAGGTTTTAATTAAGTATTGTGTGGGATTATTATTTGCGTGTAAGGTACAAACTATGTAGTTATGTAGGGATTTTATTGGTTGCGTAGGTAGTAACTATGAAACAGTGTATGAAACAAATTTGTGATGTAAGGATGGTTATCGTGTGTAGGTTCATTTACGTGCAGTTGTGTAGGGATTGTTATCGTGTGTAGGTTCATGTGTGTGCACTTGTGTAGGGATTGTTATCGTATGTAGGTTTATTTATGTACTGTGTAGGTGGTGTTACGAATTCAATATAAAGATAAAATATCTTTCTAGATTTGGTTAAGTTGGAAAATTTATAACAAACGAATTAATCAAAGATTAAGAATATAAAAAAACAATTTAAAACAAAAATACTTTTCTAAGAATTCTTGAAAAAATAGAAAAACACACAGATTAGTTTTGTATCAAATTATGGTCAAAGGAAACCATAATAATAGACGTTTTAAAAGAAAAAAAAAGATAAAAATAATTAAATATCAATCGCATGTAACTTCCCTGAAAAACTAGGTTTACCATATATATAAAAATATACATTTTACTATCATGCCCTTATGTATATCTTAGTATTAAATAAACAATAAAAGAAAAGAAAAGATATGATTGGTCAGATTTATTTCTCGCACTTCTCGCTATATAAACACTTCTGAAATGAACCAAATCCTATATAAATATATATATATATATATATATTGTATATATAAACGAAAACATAAAAATCCAACGTGTCGCGATGAGGTTGCTCCCCCTTTTTTTGGAGTCAACAGATTTGCTTGATTTTTAAATGGAGGCTTCTCATGCATTTGACCAGAATTCATGGGTATAGGTCTTACCAAACCCAGATATTCCTTAAACGAGTTATAACATCTCATTAAATTAAAAAATATTCTCACCAAATTATTGATGTAAAAATCCTATAAAATAGGATATACTAAAAATTAATGTCTTATTTATTTTAAAAAAAGATATATATTATTTAAAATAAAAAACCAATTTTATAGTAAAAAAACAAACGGGTTTCGGGTCTCATCAAACCATAAGTATATTATTAATCTTCATAAATATTATTTATAATAAAAAAAACCAATTTTATAGTAAACGAAATAAACAGGTCTTGGGTATCATCAAAACCATATAGCTTTTAAACCAGGTTATAAACATTTCATTTATTTTTGAAACAATTTACATCAAACCATAAGTATATTATTAACTTTCGTACAATAAAAAAATATAAATTCAAAAAATAAATAAATATTAGAAAAAATAATATAAAACAACCCCTGTAATACGGGGGATAAAAACTAGTATATATATATATATGCAAAACGGTTAACGTGAGTACAAACAATTAAACCATGAGCAATAAAGGGTGTTGGTTAACCATTGCCTAGCGAATCGGGCTTTGGCTACTAAGACGGTCGTATGATCATACTATAACGCAAAACTGTTATTGTGAGTATAAACAATTAAAACATGAGCAAAAAAGGGTGTCGGTTATCCATTGCCTAGCGAATCGGGCTTCGGCTACTACGATGGTTGTATGATCATACTATAATGTGATTATGATGAACCTCTCCGAATGCGATAAAATAAAACAAATAACCAAGTAGCAATTAGTCATTCAATTGATACACACACACAATGATTCACAATTTGCTAACGAGTATACTATATAATATGTAAATAATTGTAGGTACGTATAAGTCCCTAAAAGATTAGAAATAGGTAAAATAAGGGGAATTACTTCTCACCTTATCAAGTGGATTAAGGAGATGATGATAAAATTTAAGATAACACGATTAAGTTCCTTGATATACGCCGACAAAGATTCCTAGTTGTAAAGATAAAATAGGTTAATTATGAACGAGAAAATATTACGGATGTTGGGTAGTAGAGGTTGTAATTAAAAATATAATTAGTTTAATTATCATTGTTATTACGAATATTATATTTGTTAATATTTTTATTACTATTGTTATTATAATTATCAATAGTATTATTGTTATATTTGATATTTAAGTAAATATTTAATCGTTGATAAATAAATAAATATTATACAGATAATAATATGCATATATGTATTACTAGGAAAGTTAAACGGACAAATAATATATTTTTGGTTCGTTAAGCGGGTTGTAAAATATTAGTATCATATTTATTACATGTGTGTATATATATGTGTGTGTGTGTGTTATTTTAAGAAACGAGGGTTCAATAACTCGGAAAACACTAACCGGATTCGGGTTATGACGTTATTCAAGGTTTTATTATTGTAATAATAATAATAACTTATTAAAATAAGGTTTTATAAAAACAAACTTCCAAAACCGGGTCCAAGGGGGTTCGAACCCGTGCCCTTCCTCGTTCCAAGATATTATTATTCATGCACCAGCCATCACGCTAGTGCATTAATCTATGACATATGATTGTTTTAAAACACATAAACAGATTCAATATTCATCCCAATTCAACTTTAAACCCTAGAAATCCAAATCAGTTTAATTGCTTAATGATGGTTATAATTGATTTGGGGTTTGTGTTAGACGATGATAAACGATCATATTGCATATATCAATTACCTGAAACTGTTAAGAATTAAGAGTGAACGGCAAAATTAGGGTTTTTGGCTCAACTTGATCACAAAAGGGGTGTTAGGCTGCTTCTATGACACAATTTCTTGAGGGGTTTAGGTCGCGAGGTTAAGGTGAGGGTGTGGTAACGTTTAATTGAATTATCATTATGTCTATATAGCGAATTACGAGGTTATTACGTCGGGTTTGTTAAACTTTAGGAATCGAATCAATTCATGATCTTTTTCCGTAATTGTGGTGTCGATATAATGCGTTTTAGGTAGCTAAAAGATTTAGCAAGATCAATTTTAGTTATAACCCAAAAATTGAGGTTCAAGAAGAAGGGGGGTTACGGAGACGGGAAAGATGGTGATGATAATATATTATTCTTTTCTTTTCCTTTTTGCTAATCAGTCCTTGGTAATTAGAGTTGGATACACATTTGGTTTAAATTTAATTAAGGGGGTTGTTTTTTAACATTTAGCATAGTTATACAATAATTAAATAAAGAAAATAAAAAAATATACTTGAATAATACTAGACTTTATTGATAAAATTTCCCGAATACGGAACGAGTCGGGTAACGGCTAAAAACGTAAAGTCTAAAATGTTATAGTATCCCCTACTTTTGAGGATATCGTCCCGGAATTAGAGAATTAGTTGTAGCAAAGAGATGAGGGTACTTCAGTTTCATTTAATCTTCACGCTCCCAAGTAAATTATGCGCCTTGTTTAGATTCCCAATGAACTTTAACCAAGGGTATGTGGCTTCGTTTGATGACTTTGTCCATGTGGTCAATGATTTCAACAGGTTTTTCAACAAAACGCGTGGTCTTATCGATACGAACTTCATCAAGGGGTATGTGGAGATTACCCTCGACAAGACACTTCTTGAGGTTCGACACATGAAACGTCAGATGAAAATTTGAGAGTTTGAGAGGGAGTTTAAGTCTATAAGCAACAGGATCAACTCTATCAAGAATTTCAAAAAGACCAACAAATCGCGGAGCTAGCTTTCCTTTCATCCAAAATCTAACCACTCTCTTCCATTGAGACACTTTGAGCAGAACTCGATCACCAATATTGAATTCAAGAGGTTTCCTTCTCTGGTCCGCGTAACTCTTTTGACGGCTATGAGCAACGAGAAGATTTTGACGAATTTGAGCATACGGTCGGTCATTTCTTGAAATAATTCCGGACCAGTGATTTGAGATTCTCCGACTTTGTTCCAACAAATCGGGGAATGACATTTACGACCATAAAGGGCTTGAAAGGGTGAAATACCAATGCTTGAATGAAAACTATTATTGTACGAGAATTCGATGAGCGGTAAATGAGTATCCCAATTGCCCCCAAAGTCGAGGACCCAAAATTGAAGAATGTCTTCTAGAGTTTGAATTGTACGCTCGGGCTGACCGTCAGATTATTGATGATAGGTAGTACCAAGATCCAAACGAGTTCCCAAAGCTGGTTGGAGAGACTTCAAAAAGCGAGAAGTAAAACGACCATCTCGATCGGAAATAATGGTTAACGGAGTTCCATGATGACAAACAATCTTCTCCACGTAAATTTGCATCAACTGATCACCTGAATACGTTACTTTGATAGATATGAAATGAGCAGATTAAGTCAAACGATCAATGATCACCCAAATACTATCATGTTGCTTAAAAGTCGAAGGGTGCTTAGTAATATAAAGTCCATAGCAATATCTTCCTACTTCCACTCGGAAACGGGAGGTTGCTCAAGTAAACCAAAGGGTCGATGATTCTTGGCTTTTACATTAGAGCAAGTGAGACATTTCAGGACATAAAGAGCGATGTCTTTCTTCATTCCGAGCCACCAATAGATGGAACGAAGATCAGCAAACATTTTATCCGCACCGGGATGAAATATTGTAACTTATGAGCTTCGTCCATAATGAATGTGTGAAGTTTGTCACGATCGGGAATCCACTAACGATTAAAAAAGTAGAGTAAACCATTAGGCTTAGATTTCAATTGAGTATTCGCACCACACGACATCTCATCATACATATTTCCTTCGGTGACGGATTCGTGTTGGGCGTTAAGAATATGCTTTTCGAGGTCACTTTGAACAAGAACACAAGTAAGAAGAATGGATTTGACTTGTTTCTTTAGACTGAGAGCGTCGGCCACGAAATTAACTTACCGGGATGGTAACGAATTTTGCATTCATAGTCTCTAAGCAACTTGGCTCATCGGCGTTGTCTCATATCGAGTTATTTTTTTATCAAATATGTGTTGGAGACTCTTATGGTCAGTAAACACTACACATTTGGTACCATGGAGATAGTGCCTCCAAATCTTCGAGATTGCGTGTTGTATAATTTTTTCGTGAACCTTGAGTTGTCTCGAAGCATATGTGATAACCTTGTCTCGTTGCATGAGGACACAACCGAGACCTTGGTTAAAAGCATCACTCAAGACGATGAAGTCTTCATTTCCTTTGGGAAGAGCAAGAATAGGAGCATTACAAAGCATGTCTTTTAAATTTTGAAAGACTTCTTCTTGCTTTAACCCCCCAACATAGGCTTTGCCCTTGTGTGTTAAAGAGGTTGGGGCAATGACTCCTTTAAAAAGATCCAAATAAAACGATGGTAATATCCCGCCAACCCGAGAAAAGATCAGACTTCAATGGGAGAAGTCGGTGTTTTCCAATTTTTGACGGCTTCAATCTTTGCGGGATCGACATGAATTCCCTTGTCGTTGACAATTTGACCCATGAATTGAACTTCTTTAAGCCAAAACTCGCATGGCGTGCAATTGTTCCTTTCGAAGGAGGTCAAGAATGACATGAAGGTGCTCTTTGTGATCATTTTCGGATTTTGAGTAAATCAAAATATAATCGATGAAAACAGTTATGAACTTGTCTGAGTAGGGTTTACACACACGGTTCATAAGATCCATGAAAACCGTGGGTGTATTGGTTAGCCCAAAAGGCATAACATGAAATTCGTAATGCCCATATCGAGTACGGAAGGCGGTCTTGGGGATGTCCTCTTCATTAACACGAAGTTGATGATAGCTCGAACGGAGATCGCTCTTCAAGAAGCATGTGGCTCCTGGAAGTTGATCAAAAAGATCATCGATGAGGGGAAGCGGATAACGGTTCTTGACGATAAGTTTGTTGAGTTCTCGGTAATTAATGCACATGCGGAAAGAACCATCTTTCTTCTTTACAAACAGAACAGGTGCGCCCCAAGGGGGCGAACTTGGGCGAATAAAACCCTTGTTCGAGAGTTCTTACAGTTGGCTCGAAAGCTCTTGCATTTCGGATGGTGCAAGACGGTAAGGTGCTTTAGCCACGGGGTTAGCTCCAGGTGCAAGATCAATAAGGAATTTGACTTTACGATATAAGGAAGTCCGGAAACGTCATCGGAAAATCATGCACAACCGGGATATCATATATCTTCTTTTCTGTATGCTCTTTCTCCACCACGAGAGCTCCGAACGCAACATACTTCTTAAGAAAATAACTTTGAGCTTGAAAACACGACATGAGGTTAAGCTTAGATGTAGGCGTATTACCGAAAACAATAAGGATGCAACCATTTTTAAGAGGTATACGAAGAAATTTCTGGAAGCATACAACTTTTGCACGATTTAGAGTGAGCCACTTCATTCCAACAATAACGTCGAAACTACCCATTTGCATAGAAATAAGATCGATACGGAACTTGACTTTATTAAGAGTTATTACACAATCCTGAACTACCGAATCAGTAACAATGGAGTTCCCATTGGCTACTTCAACGGAGAAAGGCTTAGATAACTTATTCCGAGGCTTAGCAATAATATACGCAAAATCCAAAATAAATAAAACTCATATGGCACTTGAATCAAATAACACCAAAGCAAAATGATTATTAATAAGGAACGTACCATTCACCACATCGCTGGAGCTTTGAGCTTGCTTAACATTCATCATAAGAGCACGCCCATTAGAACCTTAAGGTGCTTGAAAAACTTGATTTAATGGAGGGGCTTGGATATCAGGGGCTTGAGTTGATGCAAATGGAGGAGCCATTAGTTGAGGCACTTGAGGAACATAGGCTTACGGTGAAAAAACTTGAGGAACTTGAGGTTGATAGGCTTGAACTTGATAATCTTGAGTAGCGTAGTAAGGTGCGGGTATAACTTGGGCTTGGTGAGCATGGGTGGCATAGTAGGGTGTAGGCATAACTTGGGCTTGATGAGCATGGGGCTAAAGGCACATATTGCGGAGATGGTTAGGATCTCCACAGTTGTAGCAAGCACGGGTGGTAGGTATACTGGGTTGAGCGTATGGTGTGGTAGCGGGTCTAGGAGCAAGCGGTGAAGACCGTTGTGGGACGATTTGCGCACCCGACAACACCCGACAAGTGTTAGCAAGGTGACCGTAACGATTGCATTGGGTGCAAAGACGGCATGGGGATTGGGTAGGATAATGGCAGTTACGCTTAGCGCATAACGGGTGAAGTATGGTGTAGGATCTCTTGTTGGGGCACTTTGGTTTTGTTTAGGTTGGTGATTGGATTGGTTAATGGCAAGTTTTAATGGTTGGCTTTACTTTTTTTGTTGTTTTTGATGTAGTAGTGAGCGGTATTGTTGTTTTGAGCGGGCTTAGGTTCAGCTTTATCATTAGTTGAGGATTTGGTTTTGGTTTTGTCAGGGATAGGCTTGGAGTCCTTTCGGGACAAGTTTCCATCTGTAACATGATTGTCGGTGAGGGAAGCAGCTAGATCCATAGCCTCACCGATGGAGAGAGTGTCACGACTAACCACCGCATCACGGAAGATCGTTTGTAAGCCATGAATGTATTTTCGAATGCCGCGGAACATGGGGGTTACAATGTGAGGTACTATCAGGCTGCGTTTCTGGAAACGGCTGGAGTAGGTAGTGTTATCACCACCAATTTTCTTACGTTCCCAAAACTCGGTCTCAAGCCTTTGCAATTCATGTTCAGGGCAAAATTCTTTCTTCATGGCCTCCATGAGTTCATCCCAAGGCATGGCCACAACCAACTCGGTTCCTTGGTTAGCTTTGAAAGCATCCCACCAAGTGAGAGCTCGATCTTCGTAGAAGCTTGAGGCGAACTTAGTCCAATTAGCGTCCGGAAATTCGCAATGGATGAATACGTTCTCCATTTTCTCGAACTACTGAAGGAGTTTAGTGGCATTATCCTCACCATGGAACTGGGTAGGTTTAGCACTCAAGAAGTTCTTGAAGTCAATGTTGTTTGGAGCAACAGATGCAGCAGAACCATTCGAGTTGACGCTCTGGATCTGAATCACGATAGTAGGCATAGCAGCAGCAAATTCTTTGGTGATCCTAGCAGCCAATGGCGGTCATGAGAACCAAAACGGCGTTGATGACGACTATGGTTTCTTAGAGAAGACATTCTATGAGGAACAAATGTAAATGTTTATAAGATAATAGGTAAGTTATGTAAATGTTTATGAGTTGACGTAAATAATGTGATCAATGTGAGAAAACTATATGAGGTTTATTTAAAAGTTAAAATTTATTTAAATACGTTAACTTTACAATCAACTAACGAAACATATTTTGTGTGTTGGCCTCCCATGAGCTTTCCATGGCAGTTTAAATGGCCAAAAACTTAACGAATCATAAAAGCAATTGAGTTGGACGGCCCATGAGCGTTCCATGACATTTTAACTATACCAACTAAATAACGAATTATCAAAGCGAAAGAGTTGAACGGCCCATGAGGGTTCCGTGGCATTTTAACTGTACCAACTAAATAACGAATTAACGAGATAAAATTATGAGTAGTTCGAGCATCTCATGAACCTCCACGAATGATAATGCTCCAAAAAAAATATAAGCATTTGGAATTTTTTTCGAATTTAGACAAGAACCACTATGAATTCGATTTTTAAATAAGGAATGTAACCGTTTAGCCGGATACGTTGACTACTTAAAATAAAACAAATAACCAAGTAGCAATTAGTCATTCAATTGATACACGCACAATGATTCACAATTTGCTAACGAGTATACTATATAATATGTAAATAATTGTAGGTACGCATAAGTCCCTTAAAGATTAGAAATAGGTAAAATAAGGGGAATGACTTCTCACCTTATCAAGTGAATTAAGGAGATGATGATAAAATTTAAGATAACACGATTAAGTTCCTTGATATACGCCGACAAAGATTCCTAGTTGTAAAGATAACATAGGTTAATTATGAACGGGGAAATATTACGGATGTAGGGTAGTAGAGGTTGTAATTGAAAATATAATTAGTTTAATTATCATTGTTATTACGAATATTATATTGTTAATATCGTTATTACTATTGTTATTATTATTAGTAGTAGTATTATTGTGATGTTTGATATTTAAGTAAATATTTAATCATTGATAAATAAATAAATATTATACATATAATGTATGCATATATGTATTACCGGGAAAGTTAAACGGACGAATAATATATTTTTAGTTCGTTAAGCGGGTTGTAAAATTTTAGTATCATATTTATTACATGTGTGTATATAAAGGGTTCAAATAAAAATAAAAAGTTTCTTAAGAATGGTAAGAACCAATATATTTTTGACATGTGGCACTACAACATATGATGAAAGAACAATTTTAGGAAACTATGTTGGTTATAGTGGTGAAAGAGTAATTCTAGGAAACTATGACGGTTTTTGGTAATTTTAAATCTTAACCATTGATTAACATGATCTAATGGCTAAGATTTATTCCTAGTCTTCCTATGAAACTACTTATTTTTAGAATAGCTCGCCACTGTATGTATATATATATATATATATATATGTGTGTGTGTTACTTGTTATATATGTGTTACTTGTTAAACATTTAAGGAGGACAAAAATGGTAATTAGTCATTTTCCGAGGAGACGCTGTTAAATTAATTATCACCAGCCAAAAAGACCGGCTATGCTGTGGTTCGCGTGCGACGACGATTCATCCATGGTAATTTAATGCTTTTGTAGGTTATCAAATCATCCATACTATGACACTGAAAGCCCTAATTAGTGTTATTGAATGCATCACGTCTCTTCCTCCCATCATTTGTACTATACCAACCGCTGCTTCATACGCCTCATTTAAATCCAATCGGTATGCTTCATTCGCCTCATTCAATATGGCCGGTGCATTGCATTCATTATGCATGTGGGTTTGTGTATAATCTTCAATTTCTATCTCCGATTTTGTCTTGATTCTTGTTCGTACATATTATGTTTCTAATCTGCAGGTGTGCAGCCTACATGATATATCTCTCATTCAGATTATAGGTTATATGTTTTTTGGTGTGTGTGCTTATATTTGAATAAACTATCTTACTCGATTACAATTTACGCATCAAAATACGTTGCCTGTAATTATTGATTTGTAGTGATTCACAGAGACATGTATCAATGCAACCTTAGGATGTGGCCCTAGAGATTAGTATATCTTTAATTCGGTTTATTAATCCTCAAATTTTTTAGTATTCTTCCACCAGACACATGTAGATTAATTTTCTAAGATTAAAAGCCGCAGGTGAGGAGTCGGTCTGGTTCAACAAACCAAAGAAACTACAACAAAGTTCCAGCTCCAATCTTGATGATTAATTCATTGAGATGAGATATAGCTTTCTCAAATTTAAAAAAAAAAACAAATACTTGTAAGTGGTAATAATCTTTAATCCAAAAGTTTATTACTTTATTGCTTCAGTTTAATATATGAGAAGTTATTTTTGAATAGGGAAAACTTGTTGTGCTACAAAAACTTTCTAAAGCACAAGCCCCAAATGTGTTTTGGTTTTTAATTTATTAGTATCATAGATTAATTATTGAAGTATGTTTTAATTGTTTTGGTCGCTGACAACTGTAAGAACACTTCCTAGTGATTTTGTGTGCAAATTGAAGCTTTTGTTGTCCGTTAGGTGCTAACCTGCTTCACATTATGAGGTATATTGTACATTTAAATTGCGGGTGTTCACATATCGGTTTGAAACCATGAAACCGTCAAACTGGTCATCGCTTTTGTTTTGCGATCGGTTTTGTATTTCTTTTGTTTGTCAGTTTTAAAATTTTCACATCGTACTTGATGGTTTGTTTTACGGTTTATACCGAAAACCGGTTGTATAAAACCGGACCGAACCATAATACTTATGAAACTTGTTTAACGAGTCATAGTGCAAACTTCAGATTGTTTGCAAGAGTAATTTTGCCATAAAGAATTTGATTCCAAGTTAACCTCGAAACTGAACAAAATTGTCTTTGGCTTAGTCGAAATCTCGGGATTTTATTTCAGATTAAATTATGAAACAAGTCACATTTGGTGTTTGGGGAAATTTAGGAAATTAATTACAGATCAAAATTCTTTTGTCACTGGATCAATGTATAATGAGATGTTTCTTGTCTAGGGGTAATTTAGGAATTTTATCAAATTGTTTGTGTTAAAATTTTGACAAAAGGTTCCTCTACAGATTATAAACATGCTTTTTAGGGGATGCTTGTTTTTGGGTTATGGGTGTGCAGAAGGTTCTGTTATTTTTTTCCCTACATGGACAATTTGGGAATATAAAAGCATCCAGTTTTGGCTGCTGTTAATTCTGATGTGCTTCTTTAACCTGGGTCAAAACTGTTCACTTTTATTCTTGACAGATTTTGTATAAAGAGAATAAAAAAGATGATTATCGTACGTCTATCGCCAACTAAATTGGTGAGATTACTAATATGAAGAAGGGCCATGTTGGTTTGATTTGGGTCAAATTTGCTGAAATATTGGTGTTTTTTTGTACAGGGATTCCCGGTGACGGTGGATGTTTGTTTAGGGTTGTTGCTCATGTAGCTTGTATGAGGTCAGAAAGCCTGCTCCAAATGAGAGGCCGCAAAGAGAGTTAGCTGATGAATTACGCGTTTTGACAAACCAAATTTTATATAAAAAAATATTGTATGCAGAGGCCATCCATTTAATAAACTGTTTTAGCACACCAATCCACCTTTTATATAATGAGTTGATTGGTCAACACTTTATTTGTCCATTTCTTATCTGAATTTTAAAAATAATATATTTAATCTGATTACAAAAAAATCTTATTAAATAACTTTTTATAAGCAACTTATATGTGTTTTATATGTGTTTGGTAATTGATGGATAACAAAACGATTTACAAATTTTTTTTTATGAATTGGTTAAAAATTGATTGCCAACCATAGCACTTCCCTTGTAGTAACAAATAATCCTAATTTTTAAATAAACCAATCTAGGAGGTTATAAACAATGTAGTATGCTAACGTCTTTTAAAATTGTTGACATGTTTCCTTTTCAACCAGCTTTGATCCATAAAATCAGTATATGCATTATTATTTTTTATTAGCAGCCTTGGACTTCTATGGAGCATGTGGGTCTCGAACATATGACAAAAGTCATACATGTGTCCCCATTATATAACAAACCGAGTTGCTACATGACATAATTCATGTTGCATCCTTGTCACCAAGCGCGGTCAAAGGTTTGTCTTTAAGACATTTATTTGATTGTTACAGTTTGACTTGGTGGTGTTAAGTGTTAACGGTCTTTGTGTTTTATTGGTAAAGTTGGATTGCAATTTAGATTGTGTTGGTAATACATCAAATGCCTTTGACGTACCCCGCCGCAACGCGCGGATACTAATGCTAATATATATATATATATATATATATATATATATATATATATATATATATATATATAATTTTAAGAAACAAGGGTTCGAAAACGAGGGAAACACTAATCGGATTCGGGTTATGACGTTATTCAAGGTACTATTAGTGTAATAATAAAAAAAAAACTTATTACAATAAGATTTTAAAAAAATAAACTTCCAAAACCGGGTCTAAGGAGTTCGAACTCGCGCCCTGGCTCGTTCCAAGGTTTTACCATTCGCGCACCACCATCACGTTGGTGCGTCAACCAGTGATAAATGTTTGTTTAAAACAAACATAAACAGATCTAACATTTATCCCATATCAACTTTAAACCCTAGAAATACAAATTGGTTTAATTGCTTAATGATGGTTAGAATTGATTTGGGGTTTGTGTTAGACGATGAAAAACGATTAGATTGCAAATATCAATTACCTGAAACTGTTACGCATTAAGGTGAACGGCGAAATAAGGGTTTTGGCCCAACTTGATCACAAACAGGGTGTTAGGCTGCTTCTACGACACAATTGTTTGAGGGGTTTAGGTCACGAGGTTAAGATGAGGGTGTGGTAACGTTTAATAAATTATTTCATTATGTCTATATAGCAAACTAGGTTAAAAACCCGTGTGTTACACGGGTTGGAAAATTAAAATGTTAAAATTCATGTATTGTTTACGGTTTTTAAAAACAAAATTATCATATTTTGACTTCTTAACCAATTGTTCTAATTGTTCCTCGTCTAATTGCGCCATTTTCTTTGGTCCAAAACAAACTCCGATACATAATAGACTCATATTTCTAATCAAACATGAAGTTCATGTTTGATAATACTAATAAAAACATAAAATATATTTAAGAAACTTGCGTATGTTCGTACCATTGGTGAGCACTTTCGGTACAGGTAATCGGTACCAGTACCGAACTGGTACCAATTTGGTATCGTTGATATCGAATCGGTACCAAGTTTTGAGTTGATTATATGAGCATGAGCACACCCCCACTTCTATAGTTGATTATAATGAGCATGAGCCACTCGATAGAAATCAAAACCTTCTTTTTTATTAAGAACTTTATTATCAAAAAACTTAGATCCAATGAAACCATAAACTTGTATCTCTCACAATTTTACAGGTTTAACAATTGCAAAACTTCTATCAACGTACTCTGAGTACATATCAATTATAAGTTGTTAATTTATCAATTAACAAATACAACTATTTTAAAAAATAGTTATTTGATTAAATAATTTTGCATATCTAGTTCGTAATACCTAAATTAAATATAAATAAGTATAATTAATTCAAGTTTTCATTCATATTAACAAATTGTCTAAAATAAATAAATAATAATAATAAAAAGATGTTTGCCAGGTAATTTCTGTGTGGATAGAGAACAAATATAAAGAAACTTGGCCTCATTGATCTATCAAAAAGATGCATCTGCTATCAAATTATATTTAAGCATTCAAGTAGTTGACGATTCGGTAAATAGAACCAATCAATCCAATAACTGAAGTAAAAACAAACTAACTTATATTGCTTAATAAACGATGAACAAACGCATGCGTCCTATTCCAATCAGTTTTTGAAAAAGCCATCACATTCAAATGTGTACATACAAAAAATGGATGCAAAGAGAAAAAAAACTGGACAACGCTAAACGAAACATACAATGAATTGGCATATGGAGGCATTAATCAAATAATTAATCAGTTGCTATCATATACTTCAGTTGAAAAATACATATTTGTGGTATTATTAGTGTTTGCATACAATTGCAATAGGGATTGAGGAATGAAATTTGCATACAATCAGAAAAATACATAATGGAATAGGGATTTGGGGTATGAAAACAATACAAAAATACACGGGTTTGAAAATATACCGATTTAAAGATCTAGATTTGGTTAGCAAACAATGTTGAACAACTATTTCTATCTCATTCGGGTTTGAAACGTCTCATGTAATACAAAGATAAAGTTTTATAAGGAAAGTTTTAATTGATTTATTTTAATAAGAGTAAATAAGAATGTATAAAGATGCCACTTGGCTTAAAAATAGGTCAACTAAGTGTCATGTGGCACAAACATCATTTTTGTTTATTATAATAGTAGATTACAAGTTCATTATGTCAGTTTTGTTAAACTTTAGGAACTGAATCAATTAGTGATCTTTTTCCCTAATTGTGATGTCGGTATAACGCGTTTTAGGTAGCTAAAAGATTTAGCAAAATCAATTTTAGTTATAACCCGAGAATTGAGGTTCAAGAAACAAAAGGGGGTTACGGCAACAGAGAAGATGGTGGTGATAATATATTATTTTTTTTTCCTTTTAATCAGTCCCTGGTAATTTGAGTATGATACACATTTGGTTTAAAGTTAATTACTTCCTCTGGTTGAGTTTGATTGTATCTTTGATATAACCTTGTGCATCCGTCTAACGATTTTTGCAACCTTACATACAATTAATAATGGTCATAATTGTCAAAAGCCTTATTCCCTCCTAACGCATTGTTTAAACTCTCTAAAATGTTAATTGTTAGATTCCCCAAGGAAGATGGTTCTTATCGTTTTCAAGTGTCCACTTGTTCACATTATAAATTGCTTGCAGTTACTGTCACGTTTGCGGATCGATGCTCATCGTCACACTAACCAAATAATCGTACTTCCTTGGTTCTGGTGTTGCCAGCCCAATAAAGGTGTTTCAGTCTATACACTTTAAAATTCTTGAATAAAATGCTTCAAACGTGTCTTACGCATATTGGTGAATGAAGTTTATATTGGTTTATTTATTTCAGACATTTACTTTTCTTATCTTTTATTATATTCAAAACATATTAATGACTATATTGTTAGAGCTGTAAACGAAATGAGTCGAGCATGAAGTCAGGTTCATCTCAGGTCATTTAATACTTTACAATATTATATACTATTGTTGCACTTGAGTCAAAACTTTTATTCTTTCATAATCTTTTACCACATCATTATTAATTTTTTTTGTTACGTAATAGTTTATGTACGTTTATGTAAACCAAGGATCATATATAAAAATAAGTTAATAATTGTAAAGGGTTAATTATGTAAAAGGGTTTGTTCGGTTTTCTAAATCAAAGATCATATAAATATTGAAGTTACATTATTAATTTGGTTAATTATGATGATCAATAAAGAAAAAAAATATGAAAATGACTTTCTAAAAGTTCTAAACCGTCAAAACTTATTTTTATTTTATTTTTTTATTTTGTTTGAACGGCCAGCTAAGTAACGCCAGGTACCCCGTACACGGCCCTCATTGGCTAAAGGTAGCCCGAGCCGGCCACTAGTCCGGACGGACAGAGCCCCTAGCGGTCCACCTGTTGAGGGATTCACCGAATAAAACCCGACCCCCACGCCCGCCAAACGGCACGACAGCGAGGAACCGGTAAAACCGGGTGAGATCAGGACTCGAACCCTGGCAAGCCAGGGTCATCCCTCATATCTCCCATATAAGTTGGTGGTAGTGAGGTTTGATCCCCCTACCTCTCATTTGTAAAGTGAGTGCTTTACCATTGAACCACAACCAACTATTCGTGCGATTATGTATGCCGGTGGTCGAGGTACGATCAACGCATACCACTGCTATGATTGCTTTCTTTCACGTTCGAGAGAAGTATGGTGGTGGCGGCGGAAGTAAGACGATTATGACTGTTGTCGGATTCAATTTTGGAATCCCAGGCGATGGCGATGTTGTCGGGATACATTTTGAAATCCTAGGCGATGGCGATGATGGAGTCTCTACTGTAGATTTAGATGGTGATGCTGGATGTATAAATTTGACGAATTTCTTATTTGAATCTGAATGACGGTGAACTGTTTTCTCATGCTTGATTATTTATAGTATAACATCTTACCATGTTCATTTATCTTTGATTTGGTGCAGTATCTATAAGTTGAGAGCTGCATTGAAACATTGTGCAAGCAATTTGTGAGCTGATTTAGGAAAGTGTATGATCTTTTGGAGTTGTTTCCCGCTTCTACAACTTACTAACTCTGCAAACTGTAAGGTAACTTCATCACTTTTTAACTTGAAAAACTGGCGATGGTGTCGTGGTTTCGTGAGAAAAGTCAAATTACTTAATTAAATTTCCATTTTGGGACAAGCAGAAGAGTACACGACAATTTGATTTACATCGTATGATTATGCCAATCAGCCAAAGTAAACCGGTTTTCTATTAACATATAACTTATAAGTTAGGAATACGAAATACTAACTACGTATAAAATTCATAGTGTTGAAACATATAACAAATTTAATCTTGATCGAGAACATTTTCAAATGATTTTAGGGGGCTCGGTATCACTTTCTGCAATAACCTACCAAGAAAAGAATAAATATCAAAACGAGTATCAAAACTATTCTTGGCATATCCCAGTATATACTCATTTTCATGCATTCATCAACTCTTCATTATTTTTGTCTTTCCAAATTGTATAAGGACACTAGCATAAAAGCATTATTTGAGTATATTTTTTATTCAATGTGAAACAAATGAAGAGAGATGAAGGATAGGGGACAAATATTTGGAGTATATGTTAATAGAACATGTTAATACTTGGTAGTCTATAAATAGTTGTAACGGGTATGAGTTCTATCAACTAAGTGCCTTTAATGGTTGTTGAAGTATATTAATGCATTACTGGGTAATTACTCCTCTGGCAGTTAATAATTCGTTTGTTAAAACTCTAATCACCAAGGGAGATTTGTCCCGCAATTCATCAATTATACATATTCGGACATTTCTAGCTTCTATGTAAATGATTTACCAATGGATGATGTTCCAAGTCAGCGGACAACAATGACCAGATGCTCTACAAAGTTTTAGGTATTCATGTTTACAATATAATTGTAATTGTGTAGGAATACACATGTTTTTCTTTCATTTACTTAAAACTCAATGATATGCATGTTTAATGCGAATGGTGTTTTGGTATTTGTAGAACTTTTTGGTTCTGTCTAACCTAAGGATATATCTTTCTTTGAAACATCGTTAGTTGCTTTGATGTTATGGTATTATACTAGGTTAGAGCATGTGCTTCACACAGATAGAAAATATAACATAAATAAAAACATTATTATATGTAATACGTAATTTTAATTATTTCATATAATAATTTTTATTTATGACTTTTTTTTTTGTTAAGTTTTTGATATATTATGCACTATAATTTTAAGTTGAAAACCAAATATTGGTGTTTGATTTATTTAAAATAAAACATCCATACCGATATTGTTATATTAAATATGGTGTATATAAAAATGATATTTATAACAAAATGTTGTCACATATCTAAAAACTAAATTTACAAAGACTACGATTTGTTGTGAAAGAAAAATAAATAAAAATATATTATAATTTAAAATAATAAAGAGAAACGACGAACAATTTTAAATGGTTGTGTTAAAAAAATATGAGAAGACAATGTAATGTTGTGAATTATGAAAATGTTAACAATTAAATATAGTTTTGGTTGTATACTTGAAGAGAAATCACATTTATATATGTTAAGTTAATAAATCAAACACAATTACCACTTTATTGGAGTTGGTAAGCACATTTGGTTTGAAACCTAAGGTCTTAGGTTTGAAACTTGTATCACAAAATAATTTATTTTTCAAAATTTTATAAAGCCTTATGGGTCATGGGTGCCTAGTTAAATGTCATGTGGACAACATTGTGTTGCTTTAATAGATTAGTTAGATGTTCTAACAAATTTTACTTGTCTTCAAGTCTTTTGTTGATAGTCTAAGGGTGTCAATCGTGTCTGGTTAATAAGTTGGCGGGTGGCATGTTAGGATTTTTCAACCCTAACCCGAACCATATATTTATTCATGGCATGTCGACCCAATTAAATTTGTGTTGTGCTTGGGTCAACCCATTTTATATTTATTTACGAATATGAGTAATATATGGCCACTTAGTAACAATTAAAACAATTAATTACTCCAATTCATATAATACATTTTTATCAATTATGATATATTTAATTGTTTTTGTGTTTTTTCTCTCATTGTCAATTATCAAAGTTAGGTTTTACGTATTTAGCTCGCGATTAGCATAAGCGAATGAGAATATTTGGCGAATAAACAATTAAATTAATAAAATACAAATGTTGGAAGTGAAGAGTGGTTAAAAAAGGTTAAAAAGAAATTTAATTTTACTTTTAAAAGTTAATAGTTATATGAAAAAATAAAAATCAAAATATTTAACTTTTAAGCTTAACACTTGTCATCTCAAAAATCAAAATATTAGCGTCTCTAAAACTCTTAACGGGTTAACATGTCAACCCATTTTTTGACGGGTCCTGCTCGGGATGACCTATTTTTTAAATAGATCGTGTTCGGGTTGACCTGATAAGGAAAATAGGTAGCCGGCCCAAAACCTGCTTTTTTTTCTTTTTTTTTTGTGTCAGTTTTTCGGGTAGCATTTAGAATTGGCATCCCTAATTGATACAGTCAAGGTGGCACAAATAGCTTTGAAGATTTTGTTTATATCCACAAAGTAGTTGAAAACATTTATGAGAATCTTGTATGAAATGTTAGAACTAAATAATGAGAGCAAAATCCATATAGTTGGATCAGTAATGAGGAGAATGCAATATGCAATAGTGGTGGAGCAGAGTAATCATAAAGTGAGAGCATTAATGTTACTGATGTAATATCACAAGGACTAAACTTGTAATAATTAGAAAGTGTGATAGTCAGAAGACCAATATTGTAACAGTGAGAACACACATGTACTTGATTGTAAGTAGTTAGTTAGGTAGTTGAGGGTATTGTACAAATAACCGGTTAACAGAACTAATAAGATAGTTTGGTTGATCGAACTTCTACTCTCTGTTTTGTTTCTATCATATCAAGTGGTATCAAAGCTTCCGATCATCAGAAGTTCTTGATTTCAACCCTAATTCACCCAACTCGATCCAATTCCGTTCATGATTCATTGAATTCCGCCCAATTAATTCCCTCCTTTCATTTGATTTATTGAAATTGATCTCTCGTTTGATCAATTTCATCTCTAAAACCCTGACTTTTTGTTCGATTTCATTTCAATTCTTGTAATTGGTCACTGTTCAACAAATTCACCACCCAGTTATGTAATGATGGCAATTCGTAAACAATCCATAGAACGATTAGCTGATCATTGAAGTAATTTGGTGAAGGTTTGAATTCAAGATCGATCTTAAAGTGTTTAAACTCACAGGGATATAATGGAAAACCATATTTCTTTCTCCCAATTCAACTTGCACCTGGGTATTTGATCGTTGAACGCCAGACGTGTTTGGATCTTTCCGCAGGTAACACAAGCAATGAGATTGAGAGAATGAGCGGCGAGAATCAAGTATTGGAAGAGGTGTTGAATAAAGTGAATCTTTTATTGTATACTCAAAACGACAATGGTGCAACAAAAACAAGGAGAAAAAAACACTAAAACCAGTACATATCTAAAACCAATAAATATCATGATCAGGATATCCGAAAATTAAAAAAAAAAAATTATTACCAGTAAAGCTCCCATTATGATTTTATTCAACTAAAACCATCTCCGAAAATCATAAGATCAAGATCTCACATCTCAAAAGTCAAATGCAGTCAAACCCAACAACCAAACTCGGGTCAATCAACTTCAAATGCAAAACATACAGACTACAACTCGAGATCTACAAGCATCATTTAAAGACCAAGTGAATGCAACATGACTGCATTTTGTGCATGCATTCGGTTCTCAGCTTGTGGAAACACAATAGAGTTAGGAGCTTCAATAACTCCATTAGTAACCTCAACCCCCCGTTCTGCGGGTAAACAGTGCATGAAGTAAGCTTGTGGTCCCGCTATCTTCATAAGCTCTTCATCCACCTACGAAAACAAAACAATTAATCAAATTTAAAAAGTTGAGAAAATTGCACAAATGGTCCCTGTGGTTTGACCATAATGCAAGTTTGGTCTCCATATTTTAAAAAGGAGACCCTTACAAATATTAAAAATATCATGTATACCCATGCAAAACTAAAAATATCATATATGTCCTTGCAAAGTTATTAATATATCATATATACCCATTCCATTAAAAAAATTTAAAAACATGACCATATTACTCTAGTTCGATTAGATGCGATAAAAGGTTTATAATGTATAGACCATTCTATGCGATAAATCTTCGAATGGTTTGCAATTTTGAAGAAGTGACGAGAGACGATTTGGTTGCCGTTAAAGGTGAGAAAAGTCGATTAAAATTAAAACAATAGCATAGGGTAAAAATACATTATGTAATGGGAAGGGGTAGAATGGTCTATTCGTTAAAAACGAGCATGTATGAAAGTTAAATTTTTTGAAAAATAACGATAAAATGCTCATCTATTAAATTATTATTAATGAATAAGGGCATATATGTTAGTTACTTTGTAAGGGCATATATGATATTTCAAGTTTTGCTTGGGTATATATGATATTTATGTTGTTTGTAAGGGTATATATGAAAATAATCCTTTTGAAAATTTCAAACGCAGTCTAAATATTTGTGAGGGTTGCCCGTTTAGTGGGGAGTACAAGTAGAACCGTCTCACAAAGGTTTGGCATAAGTTTGCAATTTTTTAAATTTGAGACCAAACTTGCAATTTGGTTAATTGGTTAAACCACATAGACCTTTTGTGCAATTTTCTCAAAAAACACATAAAAACTTTGAACGTTACCTGAAATCCTTGAAAAACCTTGCGCCGATGCTCAGCCTCTTCTTTCTGGCCCATACTGGCCCAAACATCCGAGTACACAACATCTGCGCCTTTAACTGCTTCTTTTGGATCATGAGTGATCTCAATTTTACTCACCCCGGCCCGCTGGGCCGTTTCAACCGTCTTTGGATCAGGCTCAAAACCTTTGGGACACGCGCATACAAAATGGAAGGGTATAACAGCAGCCAGCAACAGCCATGAATGTACTATGTTGTTTCCATCTCCAACATAGACCACCTGAGTTTTAATGATCGTGTTTAAGTACTACATGAGATAACCAGGGCAAATAAGTAAATAATTCGATACCTTGGTTCCCTCAATTTGACCAATGTGTTCAATCATTGTGAGTGCATCAGCCATAATTTGACAAGGATGGTTATAGTCGGTCAAACCATTGACTACAGGAACGCTTGCGTAATTAGCCAGATCCAAAAGGTCCTACAATAACACCACGATGATCGTGTCAACAGACTAATAACAGAGTTGATACACATTATATTTAATCCTTAAGAGACAAACACGTAAAAACATTGTTTCCATGGTTGGAAAGGAATTCAAACACAGAGAAGGTCCGGTAAGCTAAGTCATCTTACCGTTACCCGGTTGAACCGGCCGGTTAAAGATCAGACCGGTGAACCAAACCGAGTGGTCAACCAGATTTTCATTTTTTTTAATCACACTTTGTTCCTTCAAAAACTCATTTTGTGATTCATTTATTACCCAAGACTTCATATTTTATTTATTTATGTCTTCATAATTAATTTAAATTGTAAACTCACACCAAAACATAAATTATTTTTGTATTTTAATTTGAAATATATCAAAATACAGTTCTAAATTTTATATATTGACGACGCCATTCGCTTCTTAAATTAGTCCGATCAGCGAACCAGTAAGGGACCAGTTCGTTGCAAGTCCAATTCAGAAAAATTGCAATAACGAGATAATACCTCATAAAGTATTTCACTAAAAACAATTATTATTATCGAGTCATCGACACACTTCGCTTTTGTAACCATATTTAAAAGGTTAAACTTTTTAACCTATCAAAAAATGACACACAACGAATTTTGAATCATCCCAACCCGACTCGTTTTTTAGGTGTAAAAATTGCTCCTTATTACCAGAAACCGTTATCACTAAGCTAACCTGATGAGCAAAAAGCCGTGCCATGATGATGTCATTGTAGCGAGATAAAACACGAGCAACATCGCGGGTTTCTTCTCGCTTACCCATTTCAATATCTTTTGGGCCCAAATAGATAGCATGACCACCGAGTAAAAAAAAGCCCGTTTCAAAGGAAACCCGAGTTCTCATTGAAGGCTTTGCAAAGATCATAGCCATTGTTTTCCCTTTAAATGGAAGATATGTTCTCTCTCCTGATTTTAACAATGACTTCACCTCTTTGGCTCGGTCCAAGATCTTTAATATTGTCCCCTTGTCAAAATTGTTAATGTGTAAGAAGTCCTTTAACCCTGTCTTCTCTAGAAAATGATGAAAACTGTTTAATAAGATTTTGTAGTTATCAAAATATATATTTTAATAATTTTTCCCTTAATTGGCATACACTGTATACCTTCAACAGGAGACATTAACGCAGATTTGATGTGTGAAACCTTAGTTGTCAGTTTGACTGGTCTGTTGACTTTCAGCTTGTTAATCTTGACTCCACGAACAAAATCTGTAGCACAGTCAATTTAATAAATCGAACAAACAGTCAGAAAACAATATCAATTCAATCGTTAATCTGAAAAATATGGACAAGTGCATACTGTAAATATGCATACTCCATCTTACGTGATACCACATAATTGGCAATGTGGCAAATGTACTAGACAAACACCATTCTTTTTTGAATAATCATAACCGCCAATAACTTGTTTTGTTAGTTGTTACAAATCGGTAAAGCATTATGCTTTTCAAGATGTTATGTAAAATATTATAATACACTCACACACATGGGTAGAATAAGGTTTAACTTTCATAATAAATTGGCTCAAAATTTCTTATTGAACTTTTGAATTTCAGTCAAAGTTGTTATATTGTTAAGAAAGAGAAAACAAGAAGCTTGTTAAGATGCAACTGTATATTTTACATACTTTCACAGAATGCAAAGCAGAAATGCAGTGCATTCAATTTAACTTAGGTAAACATATTCGAATGAAGATTATGTTAAAGACGAAGGCAATGGATAAGAAAAAAAAAATGAGTAAACGGAATAGAGGATAACCTTTGCTGATAATGTCCAAATTCAAGGATGAGATAGTGGTCCTATGAATCTGTTCTAGCCCCAAATTTGCTGCCATTTTCTGAAAACAGTATGATGAATATATTACACAAAAAACAAACCAGATAAGTTTAGAGACAAAGAAAGAAAGAAAGAAGTTGTTGGATGAAGGCAACCCGACCCGAATAACTATTAACAAATAACTAAAACACAGAGATGGTGTTAATAACACCTCAAAACAAAAGCCATGAGGATAGATATAGATAGAGGCATACTTGAATTCGATGGATTGTATTCTGACGGTGAAGGCAGCGAGTGATGAATGAATTATAAAGTATTACCACCGGCGCGCAGCCAGAGCGAGCTAGTTTGAATGATTCAAGGAGTTTCGTGATTGTGATATTTGAATTAGGGTTTCTCACAAGATATGCGTAATGGTGAACAAGGGGATTTTTTTTTAGGATACAAGAAACATTAAATACAGTCACTCGTCGTACAATAATGTTTAGTGAATTTTAGGTAAAAGATAATTATAAATATTAAATGTTTAAAAAAAATATAGAATAAATATTAAATTAACAAATTTTAAACATAAATTTTAAGAATGATAACTATTATTTTACTACTATAAATTTGTTAAAAATAATGAGGTTTAATGTAAGAATGACAAGTGGCAAACTTGTAGCCTTTTGTTAGAGAGTATAGATATAAATTATATATATAAACTAATAATAATACTTAAATAATGATTATTTAATCATCAACCAAGCCCCAACAAAACTGTAACATCCTACTTTTGGTTAAATAATAAAATTAATTTCATCTATTTTATAGTGGGTCGTTACCGGGTTAGATTAAGGGGGTGTTTGGTAGAGGGAATTGAGGGGTGAGAAATGGAATTGGAAAGAATTCTCTTGTTTGTTTATGAAAGAAAGAGGTGAGAAATGGAAATAAACCATTTCCATTTCTCTGATTTTGTTTCTCTAAAAAAAGCTGAGAATTGGAGAGAATTGGGTTTCATTTCTCCCATTTTCCTCCTTTTCATTTCTCCCATTTTCCTCCTTCAGCAAGGATAGCACCACAACCCAATTGCCTCCTGTTAATCGTTATCTCGACAGTCACTCACCAATCGGTTGCAACATTCACCTATTCCTTCAATAACCTACTGTCTTCACTCTCGGAGGCTACAATGGCTTAGGGTTCTTCATATCCCACCTGCAACTAACAAATGGATCTCAAATTAGACCTCAAACCCACAAGACAAGGGTTCATCTTGTTAAATCAAACCCACCCAAATCTTGTCTTTTTACCACTTCATCGTTACAATCGAATCAAATCAAGAAAACCCATTTTCCGTGTTTCAGCTTCCGTGAACCCAGATGGGTCGGAACCCGGGTCGGCTTGGACCCGGTTCTCGCAGTCGATTCGTCGCAATTCAGAGGGTTTGGTTAATTATTTAGGGGATTCGTTGAAGAAAGAAACTGGGGTTGATTTGAAAGATGCAAGTTCTAAGGTTTATGGGTTTATGGGTGAGTTTCAAGATTCTGTATTGAAGTCTCAAGCTGAATTCAAGAATTGGAATGAATGGGAGCGTTGGAAGGTAGTTGTAATCCTAAATTGTGCTTAAACAGTGTTGTAGAAATCGCTAGGCGCTAGTCGGGCGGTGGGATAGGGACTAGTGATTAATCAGGATTAATAGATATTAGTCAAGATTGATCGGATTGGAATATATATTTAAATTTGTGTAAAATTTTCAATTTTGACCGATTTTGGATAAATGGGGATTAATCGGCGCCTAGTCGGGGTATTTATAACATTGTGCTTAAATGAGTTTATTGGTGTTCGGGGTTACCCACATTTGGGAAATATGTTGTCTTTTTGCAGGATGTTAATAATTGGGATCCCACAAGAGTAGGTGCGTTGGCAATTTATCTGTTGGTGACGGTTGTTTCGTGTCAAAGGATATTCGTGGCGGTTCGAGCTCCGTTTATTAATAGACAGATATAAGAAATCTTGTCAATGAAGCTGGAATAATGGCTGTAAGTGTTACTTTTTATATAATTTACTTAATATTGTTCATATGAATTAATTGGTTAAATGATAAAATTTATGAAGGTGAGAAAAGGACATACAAAAATATACCAGCAAGATATTGTTGATGTGTTAGATAAGCAGTTGCTTGAGGGAATGGGTGTGCTTTTGACAGAGGAAGAGCAACAAAAATGTGAAGAAAGAGTATGCCCTTTTTGCCCTCTTGACATTTGAGAATCTTACATCTTTGTAAGGGTAGTATAGTCATTAATCATGTTGTTAAAACGTGAAAGGTATCTATTGAAAAGAAGAGGCTGTTGGCAGTACATGAAGCCGGTCATATTTTGTTAGCACATTTATTTCCTCGATACGATTGGCACGCGTTTTCTCAGTTATTACCCGGTGGTAAGGTATGGTTATAATATCGGAATTTTGACTTTTAAAGTGTTCGTTTAAATTTTATATTTTTATGTTTGTTAATATCTAACATATTTGAGCAGGAAACTGCAATATCAGTTTTTTACCCTAGAGAAGATATGGTGGACCAAGGTTACACAACATTTGGGTACATGATGATGCAAATGGTGGTTGCACATGGTGGACGATGTGCCGAACGTGTTGTTTATGGTGATGATATAACGGATGGTGGAGCTGATGATCTAGAAAAGATCACAAAGGTGTATATGTTTTCACTTGTTTTATTTTGCTTTCAAATTAATAATCACATTGGTTTTAACATGTGATTGATTATTATCTGTTAGATTGCTCGAGAAATGGTGATAAGCCCTAGAAATGCAAGATTAGCGTATGCAACATTGACACACCGAGTCGGATTGGCCAATAGAGCAGATAGTACTGATGGAGAACTTATAAAATATAGGGTATATAATATTTAATTATTTATCATCGCCTTTAATCCATTTTTATCGTTGATTAATTCATCTGCTTTGGAATTATATTTCAGTGGGATGACCCGCATGTAATTCCTGCTGATATGACAGTAGAAGTTTCAGAGCTCTTCACTCGTGAATTGACAAGAGTACGCATAACTTTTTATTTAATATAATTCGTTAATATACTCGACTTATATTTGTTACCTAATGTTATTCTGATGTGGGTTCCAGTTTATCGAAGAGACTGAAGAGCTTGCAATGAAGGGATTGATGGATAATAGGCACATACTGGATTTGATTACAAATGAACTACTAAAGAACTCAAGAATTACCGGGCTGGTAAGTTTTACATGTTACATTTTACATATCATTAACAGATTAGTTGAAATTAGGTCATGTTTACATTTTAAAGTTTGATTGGATGATTTCAGGAAGTTAAAGATAAGATAAGCGGATTATCCCCACAGATGTTTGAAGATTTCGTTAAGCCCTTCTAAATAAATCCAGATGACGTACGTGTTATATATTTTTAAGTTAAAATATTAATAATATCAATTCAGTAGTTTGTGAAATGTAGTTGACGGGTTTGGTTTGTTTGTTTTTACAGGAAGGACCGATACCTCACAATGACCGTTTGAGATACCAACCACTCGATGTTTACCCTGCACCTCTTCATAGATGTTGACCAACAAAAAGTCAAATTTGTATCACCAAAGGAACATGCTTTTCTATTTTTTGTTTTCTTATATTTATTGTATTTTTGACCGATAAACAGCTAGAATGATCACAAATGTTTTCAAGAAAATTACATCAATACCAAAAGTTGTTATCACCAAATATGCATATTAATCAGATTTCCGGTAGGCTAGATTTTGCTAGAAGGTACCCCGGTGGGTGCAGCTCGAGAACGTTTTTCCACAATTCTAGAAAGCGTTTTCACTTCCTCTTTTCGCCCTGGTCTCGGCTTTTATTTCATCTGACCCGAGTTTTCTCATGCCAGCAGTGTCATTTATCGGCCCAGGCGCAATCCCGTTGACTCGTATGTCATAATCAGTACCCCATTCCAATGCCAGATTCCTTGTAATAGCATCTACTGCAGCCTATAATATTACACATTAAAGAAACATACATACATGAATGTATATAAACATAATGTTTACTTAAATTTAGAATCTTTTTGTATAACCTTAGCAGCAGCTACATGAATTTGGTACCAACCAGCTGTGTAATGCAGAGTAGCACTGATATTCAATATTATTCCACCACTCTCATCTGAGCTTCTTCCAGGTCCTCCTTTCTTCAGATACTTGACTGCTTCATGGCACATAGTAAACGTACCTATTGTTCAGGTAATGTCACCACCACTCTCATCTGACTGTTTTTTATTTTTTAATAAATATTTGTTATGAAAAAAATACTTGTACTAATGATAAAGTTGATATAATTCTCTGTTTATTTTCTATGTACCAAACAAGAGAAATGATTCTCAGCTATATTTCTCTACTGAAATCTCTGTACTACCAAACAGAACAGTCAATTCTCATTCTCCAGACCAATTCCCTTTCTCTGCAATTCCATTTCTCTATAATTCCATTCTCTGTACCAAACACCCCCTAATAGATTACGAGTTGAGCTAGTGTTGGGTAAATGGATATGGGTTATGGACTTGGGTTAGGAAAGAAAGAAGGAAATACCATGGGCTTAAGCCCATGATCCATAAATATATAAACCCTTTAATCACCATTTAATTTCATTTCACACATATTCCATACACCACCCAAAACACACACTTAATCTTCTCTCTAGTTCTCTCTTTTCTCTCAAGCCAAAATCACCAAGGAAACGAGCACCGACCCGAGGTAATGATAGTATGATGTTTATGAACTTAAACCTGTTAGATTTAGTCACGAAACGACGAGCCGACACCGTTAAACCGTTAAGTTATGAGATCCGGGTAGAATCGGGTATAAACCGAACCTAAGATGAGCTTAGGGTTCATCCTAGCTCAGATCTGGATCGAACAGGACGAAAAACGGTGAAAAACAGTGGAAAAACGAGCCGGGTCTCGTTTTTCCGGCGAAAACGCGTTTTTCCGGCGACGGCGACGGAAAAGTAGGTACGAGGTTAAGGAGAGTGTCAGGGAATGTTCTGACATTCCCTGACCTAACCCTAGTTCGCTATGGGAACTTAGCGAATCGGAGGGTGATTCTTTAGCTAATTCGCATAAGGAAGTCTAACGAACTAGCTTTGATTCGTGTACTAATTCGTTAAGGAAAGACTGACGAACTAGCTTCAGTTCGTGAAGTCCAGTTCGTCTGATGACCAGTTCGCTATAAGGTTTAATTCGTTATGAGGACTGGTTCGTCATAAGGGTTCAATTCGCCAAGGAGTTCAACTCGTTAGACAGACCAGACGAATATGGACCAATTCGCTAAAAATGCCAATTCGTTATGAAATAACGAATTAGCCAATTCGTTATGGAAGACAGAAGTAACAAACGAACCCCAATTCGTTAAAGAGCATATTAATGAACTAGACTTTGAAAGAATGGCAGATTGATCCCTAGACTTATAAAAGAATGAATTAATTACAAATAGGCCCTTGAACTTTGAGTTAGCGAATTTAATAATGATACGAATTCTAATGAAAAATGTGTTACGACAGTTAATGGAAATAAAATTTTTCCAAGCTGACCTGGCAGCTCGACCCCAGCCAGGGGCTCTGCCCCTTGGACCCTGCTAGGGGCTGCCACCCCTGGACCCCGCTGCCAGGGGCGCTGCCCTCGGACCCCCGTTCGTTGTGGGTTATAAAAAAGATAGAAATACGATATGAGATAGAATAGTTAATTGATACATGTAAATATTATACAGTTAGCCGTGCACAGCTCAAGAAAGGAATTACCATTAACGGTGAATGTAACCGACTTCAGGTGAGTTTCTAGCCCTCTTCCTTGTTAAGTTTCGGGGCTGTGTGCATACTCGATGTGATTAGTTAATACACTTATCCTAAGTGATAAGTGTATGCCATATATGTATTATGTGAAATGTATGAATGGTTTCTTGTCGATACATGAACAATCTTCGAAATTGCATGTATTGCCAGGAAATGGTTGATGTTATATGTATGTTGTAAGATGAAGATGAATGATGCATGTATGAAACTTACGATTATGTATATAGAAAAGTATGTTAAAAAGGTATGGAAGAAAGGGTACCGGGCCCTAATAATATCCGAGGATGAAGGGTACCGGACCCTAATAATATCCAAGGATGAAGGGTGACCGGACCCTAATAATATCCGAGGATGAAGGGTGACCGGACCCTAATAATATCCGAGGATGAATGGTGACCGGACCTTAATAATATCCGAGGATGAAGGGTGACCGGACCCTAATAATATCCGATGATGAAGGGTGATCGGACCCTAATAATAACAGAGGATGGAGGGTACCGGACCCTAATAATATCCGAGGTATGTAGGACGAATGCTCTTTATAATGTAAGGTTAGTTATGATTGTGTATGATGAATGATGGACATGTTAAGTATGTAACGCGTACCTTCGAGCACGTATATGTGTATGTAAGGTAAGTTATGTGATTAACTAGAACTAGAGCTGTCACTTTTACCCGAAACCCGAAACCCAACCCGAGAAAACACGTACCCGAACCCGAACTAACCTGATCCGAAAACCCGAACCCGGGAAAAGACTAACCCGAACCGAACCGAAGTAATTCGGGTTAGTTCTCGGGTTTGATTTATATGTTTCGGGTCAACCCGAATAACCCGAACAAACTTTTAGTTTTGAAATTAAATATATATTTTGGTATAATATGCTTAGTCTTAGCCACTAAAATTATCAAAATCTAGTCATAATCGATTGTTGTCATTACAACTATTATAGATCAATTGTTTGTTGTTAATTTATGTTTTCCGTTTATTACTAATAGCAACCGTAATCGAACAACTAAATCATGCCCGATTGAAAAGCGATTATGATTCGAGTTAGTTTTACTCTTCTTTTAGATTGTTTTATCAAGTTATGTTGATTTATTATTTGATTATTTGCTTACGAGCAAACAATAACATGTTATTTTAGTTTTGGCATTGTAGTTTTTTAAATTTTTTTGTTTTTTGCTTTGTTTTCTAGGAGACTCGAAACCCGATTAACCCAACCCGAAAAAACCCGAACCCGAATTACCAGAACCCGAGAAACCCTTGAGAGATTCGGGTTGGGTTTCGGGTCATGATTTAAAACTTTGAAACCCGAAGAACCCGACCCGAAAAACCCGAAACCTGAAAAACGAACCCGAAGAACGCCCCTAACTAGAACTCACTCAGCGTAGCTGACTTTTAGTATGCACACAGGCAAATTGGTTGAGGCAGCTAGCATTATTGAAGACACATGGCATGGAATCGAAGAGACTGGCATCTCGAAGAAATGTTATGATGTTTTAAAGACTATGTTTTATTTAATTGACTATGAATGTTTTATAAGACAAGATTTGAAGGTTATGTAACATATTATGGTTGAAGTTTTAATGTTCCGCGAATGTTTTAATTAACTATGATATTTAGAACTGCGTTTATGAGTAAATCCAACACCAAAGTAGGGCTACCGGTAACGGAGCCTTACAAAACCCCTACCCGTTACACACCCATTTTTGGTATTATAAGTGACAAAAAAAAATGCATCTACGTGTCGCCTATGTTGCAGCACTTTTTTCTCACTCAAGCCCCCTAACCAAGCCTCATAACACAGTCTTAGAGCAAAGGTATCTGGTTCATTTTTATTTTATGTTATAGGCCAGTGAGTCTTAACTAGTTGTAAGATGAAAGTAGGATTGTTTGACGAGTGAGTATTTGTTGGACATTGATTCTCAGATGATAGTGGGCCGAAAAATAAAATATGAAATGAGTGTACGTGTTGCGATTTGGCAGGCTACACGGGTTTTGCAAATATTCCTTTCATTTTAGTTGACGGGGATATTCTGTCTTTTAAATTTTTTGGGTTAATTTCCATTTACACCATATATGCTTTTAAAATAAATACAATTTTTTTTTTCATTCAAAGAGACAAAAATAAAGGTTGGTTGAATTGTTGTTGTGGAATCCCTTAAGACTTTCATCTCGCCCTGGATTTGTTTTTTCTTGGCTTGGCCAAGTATTTTTAATTTAACCAAAAGAAAAAGGTTTTGTTGGTCCTGTCTGACTACAAACCGACAAACCCAGTCCTGTTGTTATAAAACGGGTTATATGATGCAAACCATACTGGCATGCCTAGCAGTTCCTGGCTAGTCCAGTCAGGGTTTCAAAGCATTGCTTTTTAATCATATCATTTAGCTGGGGATAGTCAAACGAGAGGCGGTTCGTTGTGCAAGTATTTGCTCACTCGGTTTGTTAGTGTATTTGGATAGCTCAAAATGAAACGGTTTTCAATAAGAAAAAGTTTTCCTTTAAGTGTATTATTATTGAGATCAAAACTACCAGCTATTGGGTCAAGCATAGAGCAGATCATGAATCTGTAGATTGGGATAAGTGGTGTATGTTTTAACTAGTAATTAATGTTTTGACATATGTTTTTATGGTGTCTTACTTTGGTGTTTAGCGTTTCGCTAGCACTGTTTTTTTAGTTTTAATGACAACAATTCTGATAAGAACAGTGCTTATTATAATAGTTATTACATTATAATGGTAAATGACGTCAGTTGACATCAACTGTGTCAAAAAATTGTCTTCGGATGAACATTCTCCCCTTGGGCCACTTGACATCAGTTACACTGTCATAAGAGTCGAAAACATTTCGCGTAAAGCAGGCAGGATAAAACCTAAGAACAAGGTATATGTATTGCATTGTACTATTATCAAGTTGTGATAAGAGTAACAAAAATAATTAGCAACTTTAAATAAGCTTAAGTTTACGAAAACCTATTCACCCGCTCTAGTTTTCTACGTATAAAGGTAAACCTATATCTATTTATAACGTTGGTGCTAAGTTGTTTGTTTTTTAAGTCAATATGTAATGTTTAAGCTTGTTTCTCGTGTGTTATTGCTCAAAAGCAATTGACGGAAGTTTATAAGATGCAATAAAGAATTTATGTTGATGATGTTGTTAAAGTTCTAAGGCAATAGATGTTTTATAGTTAAAAAGAATTCTATGAATATGTAAACAATGATCTAAAATGAAAACTTTAATTTCCGTTGCTAAGTCTACATCAATCGGTCACGTATAGCCTCATGATAGGCGGGGTGCGACATAGTCTTTTCTGAGATTACTTAATTTCTTATTTGGTTCAACCTTGTGTGCTCACACATCCACCTCAATATGCTCATCTTTGCTATCCCTAGCTTACATGTGTTTCTTAATGGCCTAACAATACGTTATGTGTATCATAGTCGGCTGAACTTCAACACTAACATATTCTTGTTACTGTTTTTCACCTGCACCAACCTACATGAATCCAGTTGATTACACAATTTTCTATGTCCATGACACTATTCACAAACGATCACATATGTCTAAACTTTGTTAATTGCAGAACAACTTGATCTTCGATGGTGATCTGGACATCCTCGTCGTTTGCACAATTAAAGTCACATTATAAGCCCATCTCCAATGGGCCCTTAGGAGATAAATCGTTGAAGGTCCTTGGATGCTCCTAGCATTAGAGGGTATTTGATGCTAGACTGTCGTTATCTAGTAAAAAACACTTATAATCAATTCCTAATCACCTAAAGCAAGCTAGGGTAAGTAGGGTGTCGAACACAAGGAGTATGTGGTCAATGAAAATCGTGTAACAAATTCAGTCTTATGAAGTAGTAAATTGTAGTGCTGATTACACAAGTAAATAAGTTGGTTTTAATAAAGATTAAGAAAATTAACGAATTCAAGCAATTAACAAAGAAGATTCATCCCCGGGGTTCAAGAATGCAATTAAACAGTTTCTCATGTAACCTAACAGATTAATTATCACAGACTGATTAATGAGTTAAACCTTAGGCACCAACAATTGCTAACACACGGCACTGGTTATCAAACGGTCCCTGCCAGTGTGACTCAACTAAGGGCAATTGTGTGCTTCGTTGTATTCAAACTAGGTAAACAACCCCATGAGCAATTACAATAGCAACCGACAAACTAATCGTTCTGATCAACGTAAACCTAAACCGATTCAATGCACAGCAATACTAAATATCAATACTCATAGATCAATCAAAGACAATTATACATAGTATGTTCTTGGTTACAATCAAAACTGAAATAAATACAAACTTTACATCCCGGGAACGAATCGGAGAGATTAGCCGAGCCTCGACATCAAAGAATCGTCAGTAATGATGTTATGGAACATAAACAAGGTCTCGGTATGATCTAGTATTGTGGAATCAGACTCTTTCAGCACTGGAAATCGCGTGGTTCGATGTATGATAAGATAGGGTCGTCAAAGATGAAATTGATATAAAACCCTAACTTTCCCGTCTGAGCCACCCGTCACGATACGCGATGGGTTCTTCACTGGTCCATCGCGTATCGCGATGGACCCAAAGTCAACATCTCATTTAAGTCCCATCGCGTATCACGATGGGTCTTGTCACCAGCATAATTCTTTTGTCCTTTCTCGTTTTGCGTGCTGGACGTCCCGGGTTTTCATCTCGTGCCTCAACAGGTCCAAATTAGCTGCTTTAACTTATATGACCTGAAATACAACAGACTCGTATGAAGTATTGAAGTGTCCAAAATAAACAGTTAAAACTAATAAAGTAACGAACTAAAGCATATACAAATTAACCAACCATCACATCCCCACACTTATCTTTTGCTTGCCCTCAAGCAAACTCTAAAGCAAACATCAACCTCCATCATAGGTATGTAAATTATCACCATTAATACTAGTAAGGTTTAAGGTCATACCCAGTTTCCCAGACTGACACTGTCTAGGTCGACATCCCACAAATAAAGTTAAATAGTACAATAAAAACAATAGAGCTTCCCAAACGAGTGTACTTTGTTTCCGGTTAAGGCACACATGCCCATACCCCTCATAATACTAAGTCTCTCCTCTCGGTTTAATATCTGGACCAGCAAAAAAATGTGCTAGTATCTCTCTGCCCTCTATACCAAGTATGAACACAATGTAATAAGCTTGGAAGTAAGTCAAATCTCCACCCACATAAATGCTTTGACACAAATACAAATCAAGAGGGCTTAAAACAGGTTGTAACGGGGCTAAGTGTAAGGGTATAGAAGGGAATTTTTCAAGTAGCTCAAACGATCCGATCCGGCTTATTACAAAACAACTAAATAAACAATGACATAACATAAACAACTGATTTCATCACTAAATATTTTTTTATAGATAATACTTGAACATTGCAACTATAACACAGTTTTTTTAAGCATAATAAACGTAATGTTTAATATATCCTATTGATAAATACTAAAACAATTACAAAGAAACCTTTTTAGCCGGATCGTCTCGCAATATAACATCGGGTTTGATTGAATGTAAAAATATGTCCAACAATGTTTTCTAAGGGAACCAACCCCCCCCCCCTTCACATTATCCACGCTCATATGAGGCCCAACACCCAATACCCACACTCGCACTCATCCAGACGAGGCTTAACCTAATTGCCACTATCACTTTTGCATTCATGCCAAGCTAAGATCTCAAAATATATGAGACAACCAAGTTCTAGATATTATGGCATACTGGTTACTCTCTATAATGGCATTCAACTGACATGTGTGTATACTATATATTATATGTGTATTATATATATTAGGCAAATCTTACACATGTACCGGAGGAATTAGGCTGCCGACATGAAACATGTGTACCTGTCCCTATGACTCGTTATCCCCGCATAAACGACCCCATTTTCAACTTCTCTTTTTGAAAACATTTGTGAGTAAAACTATCGAGAAGCTGAAAAACCAACCATGACCAGAAACCTATAACTTGAAATTAATGACAATAATTAACAGTTAACAACTTTGGTTTCCGAACACTCTTCGAGGTACTATCGGGCTAAATTTTTCAAATTTCCTCCATCCCCACACTTGAGGTTTACATTGTCCTCAATGTTAAAATTTTTAAACAATTAATTAACATTTGAGGGACGAGGTTGAAATTGACTTTTTTTTTAATAATTGAAAACTCGGGGCTCGAATATGATGGTTCTACTAGCAATTATACAATTACACTTTTAACATTTAAACTAATAAAAACAAAATAGATTATGAAACTGAAATCACCTGACATCCTCGACAATAGCATGGAACAATCGGCTCGCGAACTCTCGTAAACACTCGGGCACACTCGTCTCACCCAAATACAAAAACTGACAACCAATCCTGCAAAATCTCGAGACGTGTAGAAGCAAGCTTCTCACAAATGTAAGACATGGGTCTTTTAAGAGTTATAAAAATGATTTATGTTAATTTTATTAAAGCAACTACCAAGCCGAATTAAGTCGTTTCATAATAAAATTTGTTAAACAAGTTAAAAACGTTAAAAGACCTAACTCACTTTCGTAGGAATCACGATTGCATTTAGCATATGCAACAAGCCCTTTAAACCCCACGGTATCCCAGGTGGACGAGTGAGGTCTCGTGAGGTTTTATAGCGAACTACACCCACAAAGTTCCAAATAAAACAAAATTATACAAATAAAACACCCCAACAGCCACAACAAAATATATATACATATAAGCCCAACCAGTTACCCATACAATATTCCCAATAATATAATAATATTATACAGACCATGAGAATAAAAACAAAATAAAAGATAAAAATAAAGCAAAAGGGTAACAAAAGTCTACTGTGGTGGTGGCTTATCCTTATCTTCAGGCTGCTCAATGAATATGGTCATTGAAAGAGGAAGCGGTACCTGCAAACGAACAAAAAGTAAGGTGGGCCCGTGTCTCATCTCGGTGTGCCCTCTGCTCCTGCTGCATCGCCAGCTGCTGCTGATATATCATGTCTAGTGTGATAGGTTGTTGCTGCTGCGATGGTGTCTGATGGAGCTCATACTGCTGTTGTGGCCGCATCATGCGAGGGATCGGGATGTGCTGTCGATGAGTAGGAATCCCCCTCTGTGTCACACCCCGAAAATCTTAACTTAACATAACGGAAGACTTAACTTTAGTCATTCGAGTTATGACAGATGCCGATAGCCAATAACAATAGATAAATTATTTAATAAAAGTATCATCTTTTATTAAAGAAAATATTTTACATTATCAGAGTCTATTACACGTGCTATTTCACGATTTACATTATTTCAACTTCGTTCAAACACCACACGCCCTCATTTTCATGCCACCTCGAAATCTTTACTTACCTGAAAAGCATATTAAAATATCGATCAACACAAGGTACTGGTGAGTTTCCCTTTATATCAAAAACAGTCCATATATATATATATATATATATATATATATATATATATATATATATATATATATGAATCGAAAACATAATCCATATAATGATCTTTCGTCATTATATCTGATATCAATTCACGTGTAATCGTCACTACACCCCGAATTATATCCAAAATATCCCGTGTATAATGGTCTATCGCCATTATATCACAAATCCTTGTGTAACAATCTATTACATCACAAAACAGTAGGCAGTTTAATTTTTAAACAAATAGTGCTGTTGTAAACTAGCTAAGAACACAACATTACGTATGACTATCATAGTTGATAACCCGATACATACCATACTCAAAATATTCCCACTTTTAACCCAACGCGATTGGAAGTGGGGGACCCCACCCCAATAGATCTACTAATATTAATGTGCCCCTTTCTAGGGTTAACTGTTATTTAGCCAACTAGACTCATCCCGGGTTTGACACGGTTTGTAAAATAAAATGTCTTTAAAATTCAACGAAATCCATATTTAATAAAGAATATGCTTTTCCCTAAAACACAATTAAATATCGTTTTGAAAACAATTCCAGTTAAAAATCGAGGGGGTTCGATAGAGAAACTCACGGTTTTGTAGCTTTTCCAAAAATCTCGTGTCCTATATTAGAACACTTTTTGTTAATAAAAACTTGATTTTAGTTTTTATACAAAACTCTTTTTAATTTGATTAATCCTATTCTAGTATACACATAAGCACATAAGCAATAAACGAGTACACATAGTTCGGTTTTCCGTTAACTATTATTTAATTAATTAAATTAATTAATAAACAATTAAAATATAATAGAATACTTTAATTAGTTGCTGGAAATTTTTAAGAAAATATTAATCTTTTATTTTTCACAAAACTTGACGGTTTCGTCCGTTTTACGCTTAAAATGTTTTATTTCGGTTTCTTGTTTAAAATGTGACTTATAAGTTATGGAAAATACTTGTTACATATATATTAATCAAGTTTTACAAGTTATTTTGTGAAAAATATATTATTTTTTTATTTTCGTTAATATTTTCTTAAAATAGCAACTTTTAACGTTTTCGTGTCGGTTTTTGCGACACGAACCGTTTAGGATTAAGTTTTATCAACTTGTTCTCATGTATTAACTTATGTTATACATGAGTATTTTTAAACTTTAGGGGCTGTTCTAAAACAGTCCCTAATAGTTGTGTCAGTTTTGTTTAAATAACCGATTTTTCGACCGTTTAAGTTACCGACGAGTTACACAAGTCTATAATAATCATCATATGAACTAAACACACACATAATAACATATAATTTACCATAAATTTCATTTTTGACTATATATGTTCGTAAGATGACTTAATCGAGTTTTTCGGTTCCTAGTTCGTATTTTAGATTACCTTAACAATGTTACTAGTTAAGCTTGTTATTTATAAATATACAATTTTCATTAAATATCTTTAAAAATCCATATCTTTAACCTTTTTTCTAAGCTTCTAATAATTCCAAAATATTACTTTTAAGAAAAGGTTTCTATTATATTTTAGAAGAATCCATGTGTTTATGATCCAAGTCTGTGTTCTTTTCAACAATTATCATGTTTTAGATTTTAGATGATTTTATTCCTTTATAACTAATTACTTTTATATTATTCCCATCTTTGTCAACTTTTAATCATTCATTCAAATCAAAGGATTATGGACTTATAAATTTTCTAAGTGTTGTTCTAACAAAGTTTCCTATTTTAGTAACTTTATTAATTGATAATTCTAATTAATCTAATTCTTCCACTTTGATTAAATACAATTCTATGTTTAATTCATTAAATTAGTTTGATAGGGTTTCATACATCCTAAATAATCTATTTCCATTTTATTCTTCCAATTCACTATTTAACAAAGTTTCTATCTTTAGTAAGTTGTTTATTTCAACAATAAGTTAACTAATCCAAGTTTCAATCATTCATTCTATCTTGTTTTAAGTTGTTATTAATTACCTATTGATTTCATCTATTACAATTATTCACATCAAATTTCATTTTCATCTTTTCTTATATTAAAGTTTCTTTATTTAGTAATTTCAACAATTATCAAGTTTCAACTATAAAGTCAAAGATGCAACCTATCTTACTTACATTGAAGTTATCCCACAACATCTTTTGATTCAAAATGTGTTCAAAATCTCTTAATTAAGTTAATACCAAAAACCCCCAATTTTTGCAATTATGAACACATTCTTGTTTTATCCATCTCTAACAACACTTTTCAACAATCTAAACCCATATTAACAAGTTTATAAACAATAATTAATCCAAACTTCATTCTAACAATAAACCCTCAAATCAAACTCTTTCAAATTCACCAAAAGTTCAAGAGATTATTAACACTTAAGATCAAATCCATTAATCAATATGGATTCTTTAGGATGTATGTATGCATGTATGTATGTATGTATGTATGTATTATTGAGTTTTGATCCTCTAATACATATATACATACACCCACGGCACACATACATATACATCTACCACACACATTAACAATCTTTCAATCAAACTCGAGAACAATCTACCTTATGTATTCACATCAAACAATCAATCAATCATTCAATACTTAATACTTACTTGCTTTCTTGAGATTGTTAAAGATGAAAATGGTGAATGATAGTAGTGTGTGTCTCCTAGCTTTAATCCTTCATAATGGCTCCTTAATGGCTTAATCGTTTCCTTGTTTTTTATTTAGATTTCCATGTTATTGATTATGTGCATGTGTGTGTTCATTGTTAATTTTGAATTGTGTGGTTAGGGGGGGGGGGGGTGTTTGGCTGATTATTTAAGAGAGAAGAGGTAGGAGGTGTAGACTCATGAGTTGGGGATTTAGAGTTAAGGTGGAATGTTTAGGGATTGAACATGTGTGTTGTTTCAAGAAAATAATGATTAGGTGAGGAGTTGGAAGAAGGGGAGTGGTATAAGTGTGAGGGTGAGTTGTCCAAGGGGTGGGGGGTGGGGGGGCCTAGGGGTGGGGGGGGGTATGTGAGGGGGTTTGGGTTAATAACTAGATATTTTCGGTATTCGTTTAACGTATTACGTGTTTTAAATATCCAAACGAATTCCGTTTTCAATAATTTTTGTCAGACTTTGAACGAAATCAAATTCCTGACAATATGGACCATAAAAACCATTTTCTTGAAAATAGTTTGTGAGGAACCCTTCCCATGTCCTGTACTGACTTGTGTTTGCTTATTTTCCAATTTTCGTGATTTGAGCTTTTCTAAATTACATTTTTATGTTGTCTCACATGTTTTCATATATATTTTGAATTTTTGAGATTGTTTAATCAATATAATGATTTATTTACTTTCTGGCTTGCTCCCCGAGGTATTTGCACTTTTTTCTCGTTTCGTGCCGAAATTTGGACTTTTTGTTGACTTTGCAAGATAGTAAGCCTTAATAAAGAGATTTCGTTAAAAAAGTGATTTTAGGATGGATAATCATGGTTACATTAATGAAAATTTTTGCCAGATGTTACATTCTCCCTTCATTTAAGAAATTTCGTCCTGAAATTTAGGAACTGTCACTGGCTTCTGACTCAAATGGAAACAGATGAGGATATTTTTGTTTCATCTGGTCTTGTCGTTCCCAGGTGAACTCGGGATCTAGTCTTGAGTTGTAACGAACTTTGACCAACTTGATTCGATTCCGTTTGAGCTTCTGTATTTTCCAGTCCATGACTTCTACGGGCTCCTCGACAAATCGAAGCTTGTCATCAACTCGGATATCCTCAACGGGAACAATCATTTATTCGTCGGATAAGCATTTCTTCAAGTTTGATACATGGAACACGTCGCGTATTCTGTTCAATTTTGAAGGTAATTCGAGTCGATAAGCTACTGGACCAATTCGAACAATGATCTTAAATGGTCCCACGTATTTAGGACTCAGCTTTCATTTCTTTCCGAATCTGATCACTCCTTTCCAGGGTGAAACATTCAACAGAACTTGATATCCCACTTAGAATTCCAACGGTTTTCTGCGATTGTCAGCATAGCTCTTTTGTTGATCCGCTGCAACCTTCAATCTGTCTTTGATCTGGAAGACCCTGTAGGTGGTCTCCTGAACAATTTCAGGTTCTGTCAGTTGTTTCTCTCCAACTTCAGCCCAACAAAGAGGGGATCGACATTTTCTCCCATACAAGGCTTCAAACGGTGCAACCTTAATACCGGAGTGGTAATTGTTATTGTAGGAAAATTCAGCTAGCGGTAAATGAGTATCCCAGATTTTGCCAAAATCGAGAACGCAGGCTCGTAACATATCTTCCAAGGTTTGGATGGTTCTCTCGCTTTGACCATCAGTTTGGGGATGATAAGCGGCGTTCATGTCTAAGCGTGTGCCTAAAGATTCTTGCAGAGATTGCCAAAATTGGGAAATAAAACGACCGTCTCTGTCAGAGATGATGGAAACAGATACGCCATGTTTAGCCACAATCTCTTTCAGATATAATCGAGTTAATTTCTCAAGGCTATCTTTCTCGTGGATGGAAATGAAATGAGCGGATTTTGTTAATCTATCTACAATTACCCAAATAGAATCGTGGTTATTGGGGGTAGTTGGAAATTTAGTCACAAAATCCATTGTAATGTTTTCCCATTTCCACTGTGGAATCTCAGGCTGTAGATGGTATCTGGTGTTCAACTTTTACCTTTGAGCATGTCAGATACTTACTGACATAAACCGATATATCTCCTTTCATGTTTGGCCACCAATAGAATTCTTGGAGATCTTTATACATCTTGGTTGCTCCTGGGTGAATTGAGTAATTGGATTTATGAGTTTTATCCAATGCTAGTTTCCTTAAATTTCCATAACGTGGTACCCAAACTCGATCGATCAAGTACAATGTACCATCAGACTTCGTTATGAATTCACACTCGAGACCTCGTAATCTCTCGGTTCTTATGTTCTGAGGTTTTAAGGCTTCTTCTTGTGCATCTCGGATTTGAGTGGTAAGGCTTGTTTGAATCATTAATCCTAATGCACGGACACAAAGTGGTTTTTCTCTTTCCTTACTACTCAATGCATCAGCTACAACATTTGTTTTACCTGGATGGTAGCGAATGTCACAGTCGTAGTCATTGAGTAGTTCTACCCACCTTCGTTGCCTCATATTTAAATCCTTTTGGTCAAATATGTGTTGGAGGATCTTGTGATGTGTGAAGATTGTGCACTTGGTGCCATAGAGATAATGTCTCCAAATCTTGAGTGCAAAAACAACTGCTTCTAATTCCAAGTCATGAGTTGTGTAATTTTTCTTATGCACCTTGAGTTGTCGTGATGCATAAGCTATCACTTTTTTTCTTTTTGCATGAGCACGCATTCAAGACCTAGTCGCGATGCATCACAGTAAACTATGAATCCATCGGTTCCTTCTGGAAGAGATAGGATTGGTGCACTACACAACTTTTGCTTATGCAGTTGGAAAGCTTTTTCTTGCTTTTCTGTCAACTCATATTTCTCGTCTTTTTGAGTCAATTGAATCAACGGTTGAGCTATAGAGGAAAAACTCTCAATAAATTTACGGTAATAACTAGCTAATCCAAAAAATTGTCGCACTTCAGTAGGTGACCTTGGTGTCTCCCAATTCTTAATTGCTTCAACTTTTGTTGGATCAACTAGTATACCATTCTCATTGATTACATGTCCTAGAAAGTGGACTTCTCGAAGCCAGAAATCGCACTTGGAAAATTTGGCATATAGCTTTTCTTCTTTTAGCAATTCTAAAATCAATTTCATGCGTTGCTCATGTTCCTTCTTGGTTTGTGAGTAGATAAGTATGCCATCGATGAACACTATCACGAATTTGTCCAAGTATGGCTTACAAACTCTGTTCATAAGGTCCATGAATACAGCGGGTGAATTTGTTAGACCAAATGGCATGACCAGAAATTCATAATGGCCATAGCGAGTTCTGAAAGCGGTTTTAAGAATATCTTCTTCTGCAACACGTAACTGATGATACCCTGATCGCAAGTCGATCTTTGAGTAATAGCTTGATCCTTGCAATTGGTCATTCAAATCATCAATCCTCGGTAGTGGGTACCGATTCTTAATGGTAAGTTTGTTCAGTTCTCTGTAATCGATACGCATTCGGAAAGAGCCGTCCTTCTTTTTCACAAATAAGACTGGAGCTCCCGAAGGTGAGAAACTTGGTCTTATAAATCCTTTGTCTAGTAATTCCTAAAGCTGATTAGATAACTCCTGCATTTCCGATAGTGCCAATCTTTACGGAGATCGAGCTATCGGAGCGGCATCTTAAACCAAATCAATTCTGAATTCGACTTGACGCTGAGGAGGTAATCCAGGCAAATCTTCAGGGAAAACTTCTTGAAAATCCCTTACTACAGGGATATCGTCTATCTTTCGCTCTTTAGCCTTTGTGTCAACTATGTTAACAAGAAAAGCCGTCCATCCTTTCCTTAGCATTTTGCGAGTTTTTGTGATGCTAGAGAGTTTTAACTCGGTGTTACTCTGATCTCCTTGAATGTTCAGACATTGACTAGATGGGGTTGGTAGACAAACTAGTTTTTCGGAACATACGATCTCTGCTTCATTTTTGGATAACCAATATATTCCTACTATTGTATCAAAACTGCCTAATTCTACAGGTAGAAGGTCGATTGGAAATCTATGATTTTCTAACAGAATGTTGCAGTTTCGGACAATTTTACTGGTTTAAATTAGTTTCCCGTTAGCTAATTCTATTGAGTAGTTATTGTCTAACTTAATTGGTTCAATATCGAGAAGGGGTTCAAATTGGTTAGAAACAAAGCTTAGATCTGCTCCAGTATCGAATAGTACATAAGCATAGTGATTATTAACGAGAAACGTACCGGTGACTACGGATGAGTCCTTTCGGGTCTTCTTCGTGTTCATCTCGAATGCTTGGTCCCTAGTGCTTTGAATTTTGAGTTTGGGGCACTCATTTCTGAAATGTCTGATGACACCGTATTCAAAACATCCGGAAGTTCGGCTTCCCGTGGATGTTGCTATCTTCGCGTAGCAGTCGCGAGTCACATGGCCAAATCGATTGCATCTGCTACACTTCCAGCATTCACCACTATGGTTCTTCCCACACTTGCTACAAGTGGATCTCTGTCCTGAGCTTCCTCCTGGTCCTCTTGCCTTTGTTGCAAACATTCTTCCCGCTCCTTGGTTTCTCTTGGACTGTCCTCCTGATTTACCATTCCACTTCCGTTTGAGTTCTCTGGGTTTTTGGTTCTCGGTAGCTGTTTTTAGTTCAGGTTCTGTGGTGGTGGCTTTCTTTCTGGAGTATTTCAGAGTTCCCATTCGAACTGCATCATCAGTTAAAAATTTTGCCAGCTCTCAGGCTGACTGGATGATGGTTGGTTTGGAGAAGGTGACCATTCCTCGGATTTCGGGAGCTAATCCCCAGATGTACCTCTCGATTCTTTCATATTCAGGCGTAACCAGTCGTGGCAATGCGTTGAATCGGGAAGTATATCCTCCGATATCAGCACCTTCCATCTTTAACTGCCAGAAGTCATATTCGATCTTCTGAAGTTCGTTTCGTGGATTGTATTCTTTTAACAACATCTCTTTCAGTTCTTCCCATGTTAGACGGTAAGTGGCATCTTCTCCTAAATTTTGAATTATGGAGTTCCACCACTCAAGTGCCTTATCACGGAATGAACATACTCCGTATTTTATCCGCTCAAGAGGAGCACAATCACTGATTTTCATTACAGATTCCATTTTCTCGATCCATCAGATAATTTCCAAAGGTCCTTCGGCACCGGTAAATTCTTTTGGTCCGCAATCTTAGAAATTTTTGTATGAGCACCCGCGTACTGTACTACCTGAGGGGTTTTCGTTTAGATTTTCGGTTCTAAGTGTTCCTCCATTTATGTTATTAGTTGTATTTCGGGGGTTTTGGCTTGCGTTGCGATTAGACTCATGTTGCTCGAGTGCCGTATTTACATGTTGAGCGATTAGTTGAGCTAACTCGTCTTGAGAGGATGGTAATCCGGACATTTGATTATTAGTTGCTCGTCTCGTTTTGGGCGCCATGTTATTTTTAGAAAACAGAATATAATTTTGTTAGTTTGGAAAAAGTGATATTTTTCTAAATTTTTAAGAAATTAATTAGCATCATTCATAACACAAATATATATAATCGTCAAAGAGTGGGATTTTATAATTACCAAAATGATAACAAAATTAGGTGTACATACTTTCACCTTAATCACCCATCATAGTTTTTAGTTCCTACCAAATTCATCACAACCATACAAAAGACTACATGTTCAAAGTTAAGTTACATAACATACTACCCAAAATAAACAACACTACTTGTGAGCTAAGCCTAGTGAATGCTCATCAGGTAACAAAAGCATGGCTCCATCATGCCATTCTTCATCTCAAGATCTCCCACCCTGGCCTCCATAAGCAACCTATGATTCTTCATGTCAAACATAAACTGACACAGAGCATTGTGCGATTTGTCATCGGTGCCTTCCTTGTGTTCTAGGGAAAGGACGCGGTCCACAAGATTGTGAACAACATTCTCATAAGCCGAGAACTTGCCTAGAAGAATCATAAGAATCTCGTAATCAGAGGTCCTTCCACGACCATAGGCTCCGGTGAAGGAGGCGGTGGTGGAGGTGGGATCACGGCTAGTGGGATAGCAGTAACGGGGGCCGGTGCATCGCGGGTGGCTCTAGTTCTCTTTCGGGAATACACCTTGAGAGGTGCGGTTCCCGAAGTAGAACCAGCGTCTCCTGATGCAATTACCGGACGAAACTCGACCGGTGATAGTGGGATGCTGTCGTCGCTGGAGTCAGAGTCAGACACAATCACTAATGAAGTCGTCATCTGAAAAGACCATATCAATTCAAGTTAGTAATAATCAATTATATATCTATTGTTACCTTTTCGTTTCGAGAGGCGGGAAAGTAGCGTGTGTTTGAACATACGGTTATTGTTTAGAAAACCTTTTATTTTCAAATTCTCAATAACTATTGGCTCTGCTACCAACTTTTGTCACGCCCCGAAAATCTTAACTTAACACATCGGAAGACATAACTTAAGTTATTCGGGTTATGACAGATGCCGATAGCCAATAACAATAGACAAATTATTTAATAAAAGTATCATCTTTTATTAAAGAAAATATTTTACATTATCAGAGTTTATTACACGTGTTATTGCACGGTTTATATTATTTCAACTTCTTTCAAACACCACACGCCATCCTTTTCATGCCACCTCGAAATATTTACTTACCTGAAAAGAATATTAAAATATCGATCAACACAATGTGTTGGTGAGTTTCCCTTTATATATATATATATATATATATATATATTATATATATGAATCGAAAACATAATCCATATAATGATCTTTCGTCATTATATCTGATATCAATTCACGTGAAATCGTCACTACACCCCGAATTACATCCAAAATATCCTGTGTATAATGGTCTATCGCCATTATATCACAAATCCGTGTGTAATAATCTATTACATCACAAAACAGTAGGCAGGATAATTTTTAAACAAATCGTGCAGTTGTAAACTAGCTAAGAACATAACATTACGTATGACTATCATAGTTGATAACCCAATACATACCATACTCAAAATATTCCCACTTTTAACCCAACGCGATTGGAAGTGGGGGGCGTCACCCCAATAGATCTACTAATATTTATGTGCCCCTTTCTAGGGTTAACTGTTATTTAGTCAACTAGACTCATCCCGGGTTTGACACGGTTTGTAAAATAAAATGCCTTTAAAAATCAACGAAATCCATATTTAATAAAGAATATGCTTTTCCCTAAAACACAATTAAATATCGTTTTGAAAACAATTCCAGAATATGTATATATGTATGTATGTATGTATGTATGTATGTATGTATGTATGTATGTATGTATTATTGAGTTTTGATCCTCTCATACATATATAGATACACCCACGGCACACATACATATACATCTACCACACACATTAACAATCTTTCAATCAAACTCAAGAACAATCTACCTTATGTATTCACATCAAACAATCAATCATTCAATACTTAATACTTACTTGTTTTCTTGAGATTGTTAAAGATTAAAATGGTGAATGATAGTAGTGTGTGTCTCCTAGCTTTAATCCTTCCTTATGGCTCCTTAATGGCTTAATCCTTTCCTTGTTTTTGATTTAGATCTCCATGTTATTGATTATATGCATGTGTGTGGTGATTGTTAATTTTAAATTGTGTGGTTAGGGGGGGATGTTTGGCCGATTATTTAAGAGAGAAGAGGGAGGAGGTGTAGACTCATGAGTTGGGGATTTAGAGTTAAGGTGGAATGTTTAAGGATTTAACATGTGTATTGTTTCTAGAAAATAATGATTAGGGAAGAGTTGGAAGAAGGGGAGTCGTACAAGTGTGAGGGTGAGTTGTCCAAGGGATGGGGTGGGGCGGCCTAGGGGTGGGGGGGGGTATGTGAGGAGTTTTGGGTTAATAACTAGATATTTTCGGTTATTCGTTTAACGTATTACGTGTTTTAAATATCCAAACGAATTCCGTTTTCAATAATTTTTGTCAGACTTTGAAAGAAATCAAATTCCTGACAGTATGGACCATAAAAACCATTTTCTTGAAAATAGTTTGTGAGGGACCCTTCCCAGGTCCTGTACAGACTTGTGTTTGCTTGTTTTCCAATTTTCGTGATTTGAGCTTTTCTAAATTACATTTTTATGTTGCTCCCATGTTTTCATATATATATTTTGAATTTTTGAGATTGTTTAATCAATCTAATGATTTATTTACTTTTTGGCTCGCTGCCCGAGGTATTTGCCCGTTTTTCTCTTTTCGTGACGAAATTTCGACTTTTTGTTGACTTTGCAAGATAGTAAGCTTAATAAAGAGATTTCATTAATAAAGTGATTTTAGGATGGATAATCATGGTTACATTAACGAAATTTTTTGCCAGATGTTACACTCTGCATAGCCACGCCTGTTGCAGTCCCCTCTGGTGGCGGTACCTACGGACCCTGTCGGACCGGAACTAATGCCGGTGGATCATAAAGCTCACAGATCCCGGCCTGACGTGCCTCCTCCAATCCAAAGGCCCCAATAGCTGGCCCTGGAGTAAAGAACCCAACCGGATAACGATCGAACACACCGTGTCGCTCGACGATCCTTGTGATATATGGCTATAAGGATAAACGTGCCGAGGATCCCTGTAGGCTGCGACCTCATGCGAACGACAAGAGCAGCAGCATCGCCACATTGGCCTGTCGTTGGCCAATGATGGAAAGAAGACACGACAGATCAAGGTTGCTGCATTTCTCGTGACCGGAATGTCGGTCGACGATAGTACAAGCAACGATCCTGTGAATGTAGCGATAGGCGGGGTCCCTGATGGATGACTCCACAAAAGTGTTGGAGTGGGCCCCGTCAGCGATCTCTGACCAAAACTGGCCGAGCTGGTCCTCCTTAGACCAGTGCTCACGGCTCCGCTGAGCATGCTGTGTGTAGCCACAAATGCTCTGCAAAAACTCCGGAGTCCGAAGCTGCCCAACAGAATAAAATTCGGTGGTCACAGTGAAGTCGGGAACCGACATCTCATAAAGATGTCGTCCCAATGAGTATGACACCGCATGTGGCTCAAGAAATCGATGGGCGCGAAAACAAAAGTCGAATAAAACTCACGTGTGAGCTCGACATAAGGAATCGAGTCACACGCAAGTACCTGCGTCCACCAATCGTACAATAAACGACGTACCTGGACGTCGATTCCCAAATCCCGCATCAGCGTCCAGTCAAACGAGTGGTGGCGAAGAAGCTGCATCTCTCGAATCCGACCTAGCCTCGTGTACTCGTCGGTCATGATCACGAGTTTCAGCACCTGGTGATGTGTGTGGCATCCATCACCCATGATAGCCTCTGGGTCGATGTCAGGAGTAATCGTTAACTCCGGACCGTCATACTGTATAACACGTGGCAGCCTCTGCTGAATAGGGCGGTGCGGCTCGGGATCTCCCCGAGGAGCCGCAACGGGCCCCGACGGCCCGCACCCTCAGGTCTCTGCCTCTTGTGCCCAGTGGCGCGAGAAGAACCCGGTACATCAGACATATCTGCAAAATCAAACATTTAAGTTAGATATGTCAACAGTGACTGTGGCAACGATCGTATAGCATTTTGGTCGCTGTCGTCCCACATAATAAAATAATATTAAAATAATATTACAATAATAAAATAAAAATAAATACTGACGAAAAATTCAGGGACACCCTGCACGTATTTCTAAAAACCAGATCGTGCCGGAAAAATGGTACAATCAATTTTCAATTCAAATCCAAATTACCAACTTATCCCTAGACTCTATTAGCAAACTCAACCAAGGACTTGACTTGATTATTAACAAACTAACACGGACAACATAAACTAACTGACTGACCGTCTCGATTCACTTTCAACTAAACAAATAAACTGTCGGCAAACAAATGAATAAAGTGACAAGTCGGGTTTAGGATGAAACAAATTAATAAAATATTAATAATGTATTCGTAAACCAAGTTCAAAAAGATGTCGTTTAATTTCGAAAACTCACTATCATTAATTTAATAATAAAATAATGATTTTAAACTTTGAACTTTAAACCCGACTCGTCACAAGGTACGTTTAACAAACCCGACAACCATAACTGACAACTATAATAACCGAACCCAACAATTAGCCCGACAATTATAAAAGTTTCTATCACCAAAACTTAACAATTCAAGACCCGACAAACCGGCAAGCACAATCACCCAATAACACCCACCCGCAAACTTCCAAATTTCAAAACCGATCAATAACAATTCAAGGCCCGACATAATTAAATCATACAAAACGTACCTCGATGTCGGTTTACGGACTAAGAACGAAAGACGAAAACGATGGACTGGGGTAACAGTAGTGGCCGGAACTCCGGTGGTAGTGGACGGCGATGGTGACTGTGGTTGTGGGTACATACGGAGATGACGACGGTGGAGATGTGCGCGTGGTGATAATGATGGTTGTGACAGTGGTGGTTAATGGAGCGTCGGTGGTTAACGGAGACGACGGTGTACAGATGACTGGTAATGGTTGTGGACGGCGGCGTGAAGCGGTGGTGAAATGTAACAGTGGTGAACGACGGTGATAGTGATTGGATGACGGTGGTAAGTGGTGGAGTGAAAGAGAAGAAGAAAGAGAAGAGAAAAGAATGAAGAAGAAGATGAAGAACCAGTTACTAAATAAATTTTTTATTCGGGTGATCCATGACCCATCGCGATACGCGATGGGTCAATCACAACATTTATGCGTATCGCCACCCAAATACGTTCAGTTAGGGTTTTGACCCCATCGCGATATGTGATGGGGTGAGGAGAGACGTCATCGCGTATAGCGAAGATGTCAGCCATGTCAGGGTTACCTTCTCCATCGCGATACACGATGGTGGAGTTGCTAAGCCCATCATGTATCGCGATGGGCTTTATTAACAGAAAGTTTTTCACAACAACGGGTCTGGACATTTCCGACCCGACCACTTTTCGGCATCTCGACATCACCCTGAACACGTTTCCGACCTCAAAGCAAACTTTTCGTACCTGCAAAGATGTGTAATTGACCAAACTCTTACCGAACTTCATGAACTTCCAACTCTTCAAACAAGCTTCCCCACACTTGATGTTTGCTGCACATTTCCCAAGACAACAATCTATACGAGACTCAACAAAATGAAAACAAACTGGACAGACACTTACATACCCCCGGGTTTCCTCCACTAAGCGTTGAATTTTATGTCTACAGCTTGACAGTGCCTCGAACTCTCAATTGTCTTTATAAATCGGTGAAGTCACAATGAAACTCACTGATTCCTTGTCCATCTTGTGAATATCTTTCATTTCCAAATATGGTTTCAATCTATAGTCATTCACCACTTGCCTCACATGGTCATCAAAATCCTCAATCTCATATTGACCATGGTTTCCAACCCTCACAACCTAATACGGGCCCGTCCACTTACTTTTCAACTTACCCGGGAAGAGCTTCATCCTCGTGTTGTATAACCAAACCTTTTGGCCAACTTCAAAATTCTTCAACCGGATATTAACATCATGAACTTTCTTCATCTTTTCCTTGTAAGCGGATGCACAATCATATGCCTCCTCCCTCAACTCTTCAATTTCACACAAGGCTAGCTTCCTTGCCTTACCTAAATCATCATAATCCATGTTAACTTGTTTAGTAGCCTAATATGCACTTTGTGCAATCTCCACCGGTAAATGGCAATACTTTCCATAAACAAGTCTATAAGGAGTGGTACCAATTGGCGTTTTACATGCGGTTCGGTAGGCCCATAGAGCATCGGTCAACTTGGTTGACCAATCCTTTTGGTCTGTCCAAACAGTTTTCTGTAAAATTTGTTTGATTTGCCTATTGGAAGTCTCAACTTCTCCACTAGTTTGTGGATGATAAGGAGTTGCAATTCTATGATCAACACCATATCGTTTAAGCAATTTTTCAAATTTAAAGTTTTTAAAATGAGATCCCCATCACTTATGATGGTTCGGGGGACTCAAAATTAAGAAAATATGTTACTTTGCACAAAATTGCAAACGACTATGTGATCATTCGTCCTAGTGGCTATCGCGTCAACCCATTTAGAAACGTAGTTGATGCCTACTAGGATGTATAAATTACCGTGTGAATTCGGGAATGGGCCCATGAAATCGATCCCCCAAACATCAAAAATGTCAACTACTTGGATCGGGTTCAAGGGCATCTCATCCCTCTTAGAAATGCTCCCGAGTTGTTGACACTTTAGCCAGCGTGTCGCGAACTCGTGAGCATCCTTAAACAATGATGGCCAAAAGAAGCCACTCGTAAGAACTTTTCTAGTAGTTTTCTGGCCACTAAAGTGACCCCCACACGCAGACGAATGCGCGTGTTCCAACGCCGTTCTGACATCCTCCTCGGTTATACATCTTCTGATCATCTGATCTGCACCAACTTTGAATAGGTCCGGGTCATCCCAAATGTACTGTTTGGCTTGGGACATCAAGTGTTTCTTTTTCCTCCCTGGCCAATGCTACGGGATATCACCTGCAACTTTAAAATTAACAATATGAGCAAACCAGGGATTTTGTGAGACTGCTAGCACGTGTTCATTCGGGAAAGACTCGTTAATGGGCCCATCCTTGTCTCCATCTTAGACCATAATTCGGGACAAGTGATCTGCAACAACATTTTCACTTCCTTTCTTGTCCCGAATCTCTAGATCAAATTCCTGCAGTAGCAAAACCCATCTTATGAGCCTCGGCTTTGCATCCTTTTTGTCCATAAGGTACCTAATTGCAGAGTGGTCAGAATATATGATTACTTTACTTCCCCAAATATAAGCCATGAATTTATCTAGAGCATATACTACTGCTAGTAACTCTTTCTCGGTTGTTGTGTAATTCAATTGAGCATCCGAGAGAGTTTTACTCGCATAGTATACGACAACGGGTTTATTGTCAACCTGTTGACCCAAAACAGCCCCGACCACATAATCACTTGCATCACACATTATTTCAAAAGGTAAATTCCAATCGGGTGATTGCAAGATCGGGGCTTCAACTAGTTTCAACTTCAAAATGTCAAAGGTTTAGCACATTCATCACTAAAGTAAAACGGGGCATCCTTAAGCAATAAATTACATAATGGTTTGGTAATATCACTATAACCCTTAATAAACTGTCTATTAAACCCGGCATGCCCCAAAAATGATCTAATGCCTTTAACATTAGTGGGATGAGGTAAGGTGGAAATAACTTGAACCGTAGCTCGGTCCACCTCAATCCCACGACTTGACACAACATGGCTCAAAACAATCCCCTCTTGGACCATAAATTGGCTCTTCTCCCAACTAAGAACCAAGTTCGTTTCAACACATCTTTTCAAAACTCTTTCGAGTTGATTTAAACATGACTCAAATGATGTGCCGAAAATCGAAAAGTCATCCATGAAGATTTCTAAAGACTCCCCCACCATATAGGAAAAAATACTCATCATGCACCTTTGAAAGGTGGCGGGGGGCGTTGCATAGCCCGAATGACATTCGCCTAAACGCGAATGTGCCATGTGGGCATGTAAACGCAGTCTTCTCCTGATCCTCAGGATGAATAGCTATCTGGTTATGCCCGGAATAACCGTCTAAAAAGCAATAAAATTTTTGACCATATAGCTTTTCGACAATTTGAGCGATAAAGGGAAGCGGAAAGTGATCTTTTGATGTTGCCCGCGTTCAGTTTTCTATAATCAATACAAATGCGCCACCGAGTTACCGGCCGGGTGGCGACCTCGTTACCTGAGTCCTCCTTGACGACTTGGATGCCCGCTTTTTTTGACACTGTCTGTGTCGGGCTTACCCACGTGCTGTCTGAGATGGCAAAAATAATACCAGCATCAAACCACTTCAGCACTTCTTTCTTCACTACTTCCCTCATGTTCGAGTTCAACCTCCGCTGATCATCGCATGCGTGTTTGACAGTCGAATCTGTTAAAACCTTGTGCATCACGATTGAGGGACTGATTCCCTTCAAATCCGCTATCGTCCACCCGATTGCTTCCTTGTTCGCAACCAGCACCGCCATCAAAGCATTTTCCTGTTCAACAGATAAATTAGAAGCTATAATAACAGGTAAAGTTTCATTCTTACCAAGGAACACATATTGAAATGCTTTGAGAGCTTCTTCAGCTCGACTTTCGGTGCTTCCAGCAGGGACGGTTTCAGCCCAGTATCAATTTTTTCGGGAAGTGCTTCCATCTAAAGTGACCATGGTGGACGGTCTCCTCGCATAGCTGCAACTTCCTGCTGTCTATCCTCCTCTTCCAACAACTTGTCTGTTTCCACCTGTAACCTGTCAAACACAAAACACGTCTCCGCTGTGCCATCTGTGCTAACGACAGAGTCGTATAACGGGATGCACTCGTCAATGACATCAGCCATAAAGCACTCGTCATTGACCGGATAATTATTTCCATGTGTGAAAACATTAATCCTCATCTTATGGTTTCCGAATGCCATGTCAAAAGTACCATTTCTGCAGTTAATGTTGGCATTTGCGGTGGCAAAAAATGGCCTACCGAGGATAACCATGGGCTGTTTGGTCCTTTCACCCGAAACATAATCAAGGACCAAAAAGTCAACTAGAAAATAAAAATCTTCAACCTTGACGATAACGTCAGTCAGTATCCCCTAGGGATGTTTCGGTGTCTGGTCAGCTAAGAAAACCGTGGTAGCGGCTGCCCGAAGCAGACCGAAGTCATACTGATCGTATAGACTTCCCGGGAGAATACTGATGCTAGCTCCAAGATCTAGAAGCACCCGAGTCATTTTAAAATCACCCACTTGAATGAGTAGAATGGGCGTACCCGGATCTTGTAGCTTGGGTGGAAGGGAACCCGAAAGAATTGCACTCACATTATCAGTAAAATCGATCTGTTTGGGAATCTTATGACTCCTTTCTGTGTGCACAACTCTTTCAAGTACTTAACATAGGGGGGAATCTGTTTTATGGCATCTAAAAGGGGTATATTAATTTTTCACTTGTTTAAACGTTTCCCACGTTTCTTCTTGTTGCGGGCCCCTTTTTGATGCCATCTTCGTCTTAGATGACGCCAACAAATCATCGGGATAGGGAATGGTTTTCACCTTCTCCTCTTCCTTAGGGTTGTTGGTGTCATCTTTCGGGACCGGTTTATTAATATTAGTTTCACTTTGATTTGATTCATTTAATTTAACCAGTTCCAGTTCGTCACCACTGACAAGATTTTCATCAATTTCTTCCACCACCCCCCTCAACCAATGGTGGTAAAACCCCAACCTTGTTATCATACTTTTACCATTTCTTAAAATACTTACCTAGCTAACGTGCTTTTTTGAACTCGGGCTGTAGTGGTTCGGGTTGACCGTGGTGTCACTCGGGAGTTGACCCGCATTCTTCTGCAATTTTGCCATATCTGCTGCTAGCTGACCGATTTGCTTTGACATTGAATCTGACGATTTATCCCGTAACACGAACTGTCTATTCGTTTCAGCCTAGTAATCTGTCATCATCTTCATCATCGCATCCAACTTTGAGTGCACCGACTCATCTGCATTTCCCGAGGACCCCCTCTACTGGTCCTGATTACCCGATGAATTTCCAGCCGGTTACCGTCTCTATTATACCCCTGATTCTGATTATACGAACCATGCTGCTGATGATAACCGCCTTGGCGGTAATTACCCTGCGATCTATTCTGGCTCGTACCCTGAAAGTTCAGGTTTAACTGTGTAGACGCGTTCCCATATCGAAATTACGGGTGATTCCTCAGGCCCGGGTGATAAGTGTTTGAGTTAAACCCTTGGCCTTTAGAATCTCCGTAAGCATAGTTAACCTCCTCGGGCTCATCTTCCTCGTCATCATAAAACTAGGGACAATTTTCTGACTTATGCCCGATTTCACCACAATCTTCACAAACCGAGAATTTCACTCCAACTTTCCCGACTTCTTTCTTCTTACCCTTTCTGTATCCGGCCAGTTCACATTCTAACTCAGCAATTCTTTCAGACTTACTCGTGACTAACTTTACTGACCTTGAAGAAGTACCATGTCTTCGTCTTTCAGCTGTTGCCTCTGCTTTATAATCTTCACACATAAACTCTAGAAAATCCCAATCATCCTCCTCGGGTTGGTTCAGCAGTTGACCGTTACACGGGGCTTTCAGATGCTTTCGGTCCTCGTATGTCAACCCGTCTACAAAGCATTTCACCAATTCCCACAATTCAATCTGGTGGTGTGGGCATTTTCTGATCATTTCTTTAAACCTGGTGAACGCTTCGTGAAATAATTCGCCCGATAACTTTGAAAAGTGGCGAATATCCATTCGAGCCTCGCTCGTCTTCGACTGTGAATAGTACTCGTTAAGAACACCTGCTGCATCTCGGCCCAGTTCCTAATATTGTGCATCGGTAGCGAGTTAAACCAGTGTTTTGCTTTATCTTTTAGAAAAAAACTAGAATAACTGCAACCAAACCTCATCTTGATCAAACGTACCGTCACCAATCGACCCGTAAATAGCCAAAAAAATTGGACAAATGAGAATACGGGTCCTCAGAAGCCAACCCGTGAAAATGATAATACAGGTCCTTGCCAGTGTGACTCAACTAAGGGCAATTGTGTACTTCGTTGTATTCAAACTAGTTAAACAACCCTATGAGCAATTACTATAGCAACCGACAAACTAATCGTTCTGATCAACGTAAACCTAAATCGATTGAATGCACAACAATACTAAATATCAATACTCATAGATCAATCAAAGACAATTACACATAGTATGTTCTTGGTTACAATCAAAACTGAAATAAATAAAAACTTTACATCCCGGGAACGAATCGGAGAGATTTGCCGAGCCTCGATAAAGAGAATCGTCAGTAATGTTGTTATGGAACATAAACAAGGTCTCAGTATGATCTAATATGGGGAAATCGGCCTCCATCAGCTCTGGAAATCGCCTGGTTCGATGTAAGATAAGATAGGGTCGTCGAAGATGAAATTGATATAAAACCCTAACTTTCCCGCCTGAGCCACCCATCGCGATACGCGATGGGTTCTTCACTATATTGCGATGGACCCAAAGTCAACATCTCATTTAAGTCCCATCGCGTATCGCGATGGGTCTTCAAGCATGCCCATCGCTTATCGCGATGGGTCTTGTCTGTAAGAATAAATATATTTTATATAGTTATTTATATTGCCATCATTATCATTTATATAATAATAGATTAAAATATTAAATATACCTTATTATATATTAGTTTGGTAATTGTTTATGGGCCATATTACCTATAAATAACTAATAAAGGGTTTCCGCTTGGGTGTATATAAAGAGATATTAATATTAACATCATAACCTAATCTCACACATATAAGAAAAATCATGTGTCTCCTCTCTCTTCAAAAACCGGTTTCCTCTCAAGAACCCTAACTATCCTTAACTATACATCCTAAAGGGGAACTCGATCAAGATGACAAGCATGTCGACTACATCATACCCTGCTGCGGTTACTACTCTTCCTGCTGTAACAGGTTCATAGGTTTAATATTTATTATGTTTTATATTACTTACATGAAGAACTGATCAACATGTGACATCAGAGTGATGTTGTTTAATTAGTTCTTCATGTTTTCCCTAAATCCGGATCGAATTGAAGTTGGAAAACTGTTTTGATTAAAAGTTTGATTCAAAATTTGCATAAAAAAATTGATTATAAACTTTAGTGTTTTTGGTTCATGGGGTGTTTTTATTAATATAAAACAAGTTTTCATCTTTATGATCCTCTCTTGTATTTAAAGATTTCGATAAAATAATAATAATAATAATAATAATAATAATAATAATAATAATAAATAAGTAAAGTTTGTCCATAAAAATTACGGTTCAAGGCCATTAATTTTTTATGAAAAGTAACGAAATCTATTTATTATTCTTGGATGTGATCTATTTTCTAATTCTATGTAATCTTATCAAAATTTGTTTATTTATTTATTCTTTAAATTTTAAAAATTAGATTACATATTTAGAAATTAGATCTAAATCTCTTTGCACTAGATTTGATTATATTTCTTAATAGTGTGTATCCTTATACGTAAGTTTCGATCATTATTATTATTATTATTATTATTATTATTAATTGTAATCGAATTATAAACTTAGATAGATACACAATATTTTATGAAATTATAATCAAAATCTTTTATAACTAGTTGCATCAATCTTATCAGATTAGGTTCATGTTTTCACGGTTTTGTTTACACGTTATTTATTGTTTATAGGTTAATTAAATTTACGGGTTTTCCAATTAGTTTATGGGATTCTAACTATTTACAAGCTAAAGCGTAAACCTTGCTAAACCGTAAATTGTTTACCAAATGTTTTGTAGATACTTAAATATTAAAAATTTTTACAAAACATAAAAGTTTAACTTGAATGAACTTTTGATGTATCACTTCTGCCCAAAGGTGATGAGTTACATTTACCATATTATTCAAGTCTAACTGAAGGCTTTTGTTAGTCTTTGCCTAACATAATATAAATGCCTCACTTCTGCCCAAAGGTGACGTGTTACATTTTTATTCAGCAAAACTAGCATGTGCATAATTAAAACAATTGTCTCACTTCTGCCCAAAGGTGATGTGTTACAATTATTTTGCACACATACTTAAATAAAATTTAATTCTGTCCAAAGGTGATTTATGTTTTGTTTAAGTAGAACTTTTAATTATAGTCTATTAGTTTGATGTTAATAATAGACATATCACATCTTCAATAAAATATAATGATTCTCACATTAATGATCCTTCATTAATCTAATTATCATAAATTTTAATATGTATTATCTTAATATCCCATAACATTACTCACTATAATTTTCTTTTATAAATAGCTATCTCATCCAAATCATCCACTCTAATCTCAAAACACAATTGAATTTTGTCTCATAAAGAGTTTTAATAACATTTAGCTCTTCTCAATTTTAATTATCCATTAAGACATGGTATGACTATCATACTGCTCTTTCTAATAACAATTATTCCATTGAAAACTAGAGCCTAACAAATGGAATGAGTCAATCATAATGTCTATTACGATAATGATAATCAAGAACTTATATAAATAAATGCTATCACTAGAGTTATTATAGATTTAGTTTTTCCTAAGACTAATCAAAATAACTCCCAAGATTCATGCACTCCTTAAAAGTTCTAACTATAAGGTTAGATGGTATTATTGAATATATCATAATGTACAATCATGACCCACAAAATTAAGGGCTCACACATGATATTAAGTACAATATTCTAGTACATGGCATACTCAAATTTTCAATAGTACAATTTGTTGTCTTAAAAATCAACTATAATACTCAGAAGTACCAAAGGAAAATGAGTGTGTTGATCAGCAACATATGTACAAGAAAAGAAGCATCTGTTACTGGAAAGTAAGGTGTTATTCAACTCACTACCACTAAAACCTAAAAGAGGATTTTTCTAAGGTTCATAGACAAAATACAAGTATTACTTCCAGCTTCAAGTTCTCTAAGGAGAAGTCTCATTGCAAAAATATGTCATTAGATTAGGCATAGGCATTACAAGATTATCCATAATTCAAAAGAACAACTTTCTAAAATTGATAGTTATATATTAATGATTTTTAAGTCTGCTAACATAATATTCTCATTAACACATGATTGGTTGAGCCTAGATCTATATGTTTACCCAAAAATCAACAAATAACTAACATGAGGGTTAGTGATAAATTTAAATGTTAAGGTTATTAGAACCATGATAAACTGTCTTCAAATTACGTTTTATGATACCTTAAATATTCTAGAGATTAATCAGAATTTAGTATCAATACTTAAGCTACATTATGACAGTTATAAGGTTTGCGTAGCCAACATAAAGTCACTATTACCTTAAACTCTCATATTATTTGTTATCAATATATGGATTGAAACATTTATAAAATAGAACTAGATGATATTATATACTTTCACAACTTTTGTTATCATGCAAATAAAAATGTAACAAAAGACAAATGAGACATATAAAATTCATCCATTAAAACCAAATTTCATGAGAAATCATGACATGGTTAATGAGGGTGATTTTTCATATAATCTCATTCTCAGTGATTTTAAATCATGTGTTAGATGCCCTAAATATTGTTTGGCTTAAGGAATAAGTATGGGTCCACCAGAATTATATTTCACTTACATTCGTGGAACTTATTCAAATGGAATATTCAGACATAATTCTTTATCATTTAAAAGACTATTTATTTGTATTCAATCTGTCTTCTATGATCCACGGTCTTAACGAGATCCATTCATATATACTTAATACGATTTCTTCTAAATATGTCCCTAAGTTTACTATGACATCTGGACGTTAATGAAATCAAAACAAGTCTAACATATGTATAACATATTCCCATCTCACATACATTATTGAAACTTCTTTTGTATTTTTCCTAGAGATATTAAAGATCAGTGGGAGCCTTAAGTGTCTCAATCATAACTTACAAGATTTGCAAGAGGTGGGGGAGTGAAAATTTTATATTATCTCAATTACACCTCTTGTACAAGACATTGATCCATCACAACACTATTCTATCAAAACTTATCTCTTTAGAATTTACAATCTCTTACAAAAGTTTCATTGTTGCCTAAACTGGGCAAATTCGGATTTCTTACTAAACTAATCCTCAACAAGAGAAACTCCAACAACTTATATTATTAACTTGTTTCTCTGTTAGAATTGATTGGTCTATAAATATTGACCCCAAACATGCTAATTTCCTAAAGGCTTCTAAGGTCAGTGAGAGCAGTAAAAGTCTTTATAATGACTTGTAAGAAGAACAAGAGGAAGGGGAAGAGAGTCATTAAATTTTACTCCATATTAAACTCCAATTACACCTCTTGTACACCATACTGCACCAACTCTTATATACTTAGAATCCTAAAACTTATAGCAACCTAACCAAGAGCTAATCCATAAAACCGAGACTTTTAAAATTACCCAATAATCAACTCAGGAGGCCATCTAGGTTTTAAAACCTACTAACACTGATGATTATGTACCTCCCTAACTAAAGTTGAAATGGATGTTGGAAAGTTTAATGATCCTACCCCTTATAATTAAACCATTAACATCAATCATAATTGACTCCATAAGTTAGGATAACGTTTTGAGATTTGGCTGAATCACCTTAGAGTGTTCATAACTAAACTAAATCCCAATACGAAACGTTAAGACAATAAGAAGCACGATTGATTGTTAAAGGTTATATTCAAGGATAAACCAATTATCAAGGAATCTTCTTACCTATATTACAAAAGTTTTCTTTAAGTGTAAGGCCCCGTTACCGGTGCCTCACATTTGGGCGTTGAATTTACTCATCAACATAGTTCTATTCATCAGAGTTAATAAAAACATACGCGGAATATAAAAACTTTCATAAAACATTACATAAATTCATAACTTGTCTTAAAATAAACATTCTTGTCTTTCAAAATATCATAACGTTAAACATGAACGTCTTAAGTCTTCCGATTCCAGCCTCTTATTCAATGCCACGTGTTCCCCTCAAGCAAGCTGCCTCATCCTACTCACCTGCGTGCATACTAAAAGTCAGCTACGCTGAGTGAGTTCTAGTTAATCACATAACATACAATACATACATACTTACATACTTTCATTCGTAATCTCATACTTCATTCATAGTGTATATATATATAGGTATTGGATCATTTCAGAAGTTTTTTTACAGCGAGAAGTGCGAGAAGTGAAGGTGTAGCTCCATTAATCCCTAATTTCACTCCATTTCTTATGTGTAGGTGCGTTGTGTAGGTGCATATGTATGTGTGTAGGTACGTATGTTTGTATATGTGTACGTATGTTTGTATATGTGTAAGTCTATTTGTATGTGTGTAGGTACATAGGTTTGAATGCGACTCGGTAGATTTATATGTTTGTACGTAGGTTTGAATGTGTAATTAAGACATAAATACAATCAACCTACATATATGTATGTAACATCATATGAATGGGAGTGAAAGTAGGTATTAATGGAGTTATACCTTCACTTCTCGCACTTCTCGCTGTAATATCACTTCTCGCAAGATCCATCCCCTATATATATATATATAAATACCTTCATACTTTCATATTTTAAATTCTACTTTACTTTATTCTATTCTGCCTCAGATATTATTAGGGTCCGGTCCCTTTTTCTGCCTCGGAAGTTATCAGGGTCCGGTCCCATTTCTGCCTCGAGATTATTAAAGGGCTCGGTCCCCTTTCTTCCTTGGATATTAGTAGGGTCTGGTCCCTTTTCTGCCTCGAGGTTATTAAAGGGCTCGGTCCTTTTTCTGCCTTGGATATTAGTAGGGTCCAGTCCCTTTTCTACATTTCTATCTCTTACATTTATTCATAACGTACATACATATCATTTATATTTCATACATAACATTATAACTTGACAGTACGTGCAATATCCGAAGATCGTTCACGTACCGACAAGCAATCATTCTTACCTTTCACATAATCACATAAGGCATACTTTCTACCTTTCTATCTCTTACATACATAACATACATACATAGCATTTATATCTCATATATAGCATTATAACTTGACAGTACGTGCAATATCCGAAGATCGTTCACGTAACGACAAGCAATCATTCTTACCTTTCACATAATCACATAAGACACACACTTATCACTTAGGATAAATGTATTAACAATCACATCGAGTATGCACACAGCCCCGAAAACATAACACAGAAGTGGGGCTAGAAACTCACCTGGATCCTGCGCGTTCACCATTAATCGTTATCCCATTCTTTAACTGAGCTCGGCTAACTGTTAAATATATATTTGTTAAGTAACCGTATAATTAACTAAGTTGGTATTTTAGTTAACTGACACATTTTCTAAGTTGTGCTTGTTGTCTAATTCTTAAACAGATGGGCTATCTTGTTAGATTAGGCCATTGATCACTTTGGCTTTTGGGCCTAGCTGGGTCAGGCCCACAAACCACAACATTTCCCAAGTGGCCGAGAACTCTCAGTAGAGAACCCACATGTTGACAGAGAACCCTTGGGTTGACCGAGAACACTTGGTGACCGAGAACCCTGGGTCACCGAGAACTCGTGTTGACCGAAACCCCATACTTGGCCGAAAACCCATGGTTGACCGAAAACAGGAGTTGACCGAGAACCCATATTTGACCGAGAACTCGACCGAAAAATCAGGTTGACTGAGTTCTCGCGTTGACCGAGAACCCATATAGAGGCTCAGGTCCGAGAACCCTAGTCTGATGCTTTCAGCTCATATTTTCCTATCTTTAATTCCATTTTAGGCTCAATAACGGTTAATGTTCCATGATCACACTTTTAAGCACCTATAACCCATCCTTACATTCGTTATCAACCCATCATCAAGACTTAACCATTTCCTAGCATAAAGCTTGAACCTTTATGGCTAAAACGTTCAAAATTAGATCTAGGGTCTATTTTAAACGAGCCGTTCATAACCATGAGTTCGTTAAGTCCATTTTAATCTTCAAGTTTGCAAATTTACGATTTATCTAGACCCGATCTATCATCCTACCAATTTTCATGTAAATTCGTTCATGAAAAGTAAATCTTTTTAACAAAAACGTACATTTGAGGTTTTTGTCTGAAATCACTCGAGAGGCTCAAAATCATATCAAACGAACTCCGATTTGAGTGATTCAAGCGGACACGGAACCATCTTGTCCCGATCTACAAACCCGTCAGCTCACCTTGGCCGGAAAACGCCGCTACAGTCGCCGGAACAGCTGAACAGTCACCAGAATCTTCACTTTTGAGCTGCTATGGTTTTGCTGATAAAAACGGGACTTCCCGACTTCTGATCGAAGATATTTTCGGTGGAAAACTTCATTTATATGCTATGAATACTCGGTTACAATTTGAGACTGATCCGACGGTTAGATCTCTGGGAATATTTGTGTCTTGGTGGGTGGTTTTCTCAAAAACGGGAATTGGGTTAAGTGTGTGTTTTGATGGTGTAGGCTATGGTGTAGAGATGTATGAAAATGGAAAGGATTAGGATTTTAAGTGGTATTTATACTCCCTTAAGCCCATGGACCTTAGGCCCATCTTTCCTTTTTGGTCCATAATTAATTACATCTAATTAGCCTACTTATCCTTCCATCTTTATTATTTTACTATTTTTCCATTAACTCAAGTAAACTTTTCCATATTAATAAATAATACATTAATTATTTATTCTTAGAAATTTCGGGATGTTACATTAAGGATCATTATTGTTCTAGTAGCTTACAATAGTTAAGAGCTACATTAGATGAACATTAAAACAACTTTCCCTAACAATCGGCTTACATATAGATATGTTCATAAAACAACCTAAAAGTTATAATTGAAGGTCAAAGAACATTTAATTTATAAGTCAATAAAATTCATATATGGGTTAATGCAAAACATCAAAATATGATGAAATTTTTATACAATTATTTTCATCAAAAACAAGTGGATTAATGTACCTACCTCAAGATGAGTGGGAGCAACTAAAAACAAACTTGTCCTTATATAGATGACATTCTTCTGACAAGTATATGTTACATGAGTCAAAGCATTTTCACACATACTTTGATATTATAGATCTCAGAGATATTCCTTACACATGTAACAAACAGTATTGCTCTACTTTAGAGGATAATAGGAACACATACATTATTTCCTTATGCTTCATTAAGTAGAAGCCTTATATAAGTTCAAGTCTATACTCTTTTAGATATTACTCAAAATTGCAACACACTAGATATGTCTAGATTAATGTGAAGCATCTAAAAGAGTACTAAGATATCTTTAAAAGAAACGAAAGACTTAATTTAAAAGAAGAATTGAGAATTCAAACCGGTAGATTACTCTAAACTTTGTCATATTCAAAGATAAGAAAATTTAATTTTCGGGATATATTCTTATATCAGTAGACAAATCTATCTCATGGATGAGTCATAATGAACTGATAACAACAACCTAAGTCATAACGACATAATATGTTAATTAATTACAACGTAGTTGTCAATAAATGTTGTTGAACATTTATTAGTGGACTCATAAGTTTTTATTAAACTCCATATAAATTATATATTGAAGACTTATTGTGATAAAGTCAGCTACCATGTTTCTCAAACAGTAACAGTTTGAAAGGCGCTACATTAAGTTTTGATATGAAATTAATTATTTGTTTATGAACGAATTGAGGAATCTAAATTTTCATATCGAATACATTCATGATATGCTTAAGGATCAGATAACTAAAAGTCTCACCCATAAATATTATGAAAGCGCTAATAATAATGACGAGTTATTGATGACTATGCGCAACTGCATATCATACTATGAATGATTAACTATTAAATTTCCTCATCAGTTTTGATTTTGTACGTCTCTTAATATGTTCTGCATGCATAATGACATATAGACGAATTAATATACAAATCAAACTTTTGAAGGGCTTACTTGAAAATTTTGATCATAACTACTTAGGGTTTAAATAAGGACTGCAGTATGATTAATGGGGGTCTTGAGCTGATGTTCAATTCAATGACTGTATTTCTCTGCTCCAGTTTAAGTTTAAAGCTAAAATGAGTGTTAACTCCTGATCAGGCTTATCTAATACTCATAATAAATGATTACTCGGCCAAGTGGGAGAATGTAAGAATAAATATATTTTATATTGTTATTTATATGGCCATCATTATCATTTATATAATAATAGATCAAAATATTAAATATACCTTATTATATATTAGTTTGGTAATTGTTGATGGGCCATATTACCTATAATTAACTAATAAAGGGTTTCCCCTTGGGTGTATATAAAGAGAGATTAATATTAACATCATAACCTAATCTCTCACATATAAGAAAAATCATGAGTCTCCTCTCTCTTCAAAAACCGGGTTCCTCTCAAGAACCCTAACCATCCTTAACTATACATCCTAAAGGGGAACTCGATCAAGATGACAAGCATGTCGACTACATCATACCCTGCTGCGGTTTATTACTCTTCCTGCTGTAACAAGTTCATAGGTTTAATATTTATTATGTTTTATATTACTTACATGAAGAACTAATCAACATTGTCACCAAAATAATTATTTTGTCTTTTCTCGTTTTGCGTGTTGGACGTCCCGGGTCTTCATCCTGTGCCTCAACAGGTCCAAATTAGTTGCTTTAACGTATATGACCTGAAATACAACAGACACGTATGAAGTATCGAAGTTTCCAAGATAAACAGTTAAAACTAATAAATAAACAAACTAAAGCATATACAAATTAATCAACCATCAGTATTGTCCTTAGGAGAAGTACTCTTACACAAGGGTAGGTACTCTTATGAAAAGGCGGCCCTAAAGTAAAGATATTACGTGGCAGGTGACGTCTCCGTTAAGTGCGCGCCTTAGCATCGAAGATACATGCCACTCCCGTAGGAAGAAATTGAATAAAGTTGAATCAAATTGAAAAACGGAGCCCTAACCCCTTTTCATTGTTTCTACTCGTCAGCTATTTGCCTTGAAACAACAATTCTTTCTCGACATTCATAAAAAGG
>NW_027497853.1:0-128799 GCF_021521415.1 Bidens hawaiensis
CAATTCTATGACAATGACCATCAGCAGACCTTAAAAATGGGGTGATGCCATACATACACCACCCCAACATACAAAAGCATGTTTGCCACATCATACGAACCATATGAGGTTATGCAACTCATATGACTTTTGCAGACAACAGAGCTGTTACATTTGTCACATTGTACAAGCCACACATAAAACAAACTTGGGCCCGCACGAACATTTTCGCGACATCATACATGCATACAGGGTCACAACGACACAATCTGTATGATTGGCAACAAAAATGAATATGACCCATATGAATGCCCCAAAAAAAAATGGTTTTTTCTTTTTAAATTTATTTCATTTTATCCCTAAAAAGTTTGTTATAAATGATAATAATGTTTGGGCATGGTTTTATTATAACATAAAAAGTAAGGCCACAACTTTTAGAACTATAAATGTATAATATACAAAATAAGATGGTCATATAATATACCCGAATATCACAGTCCTTGAAAATCTTAAAGCGTCATAAATGAGACCATTTTGATCAAGACATTTTATCTGAAGCAAGGTATGCGTTGGACTCAGTTGATTATCAACTGTTATACTAGCCTCGTTCGACTGATCGTCCTGCCGACAATTACACTGCTGAACAATTCTTCTGCAACTTCTTCAGAAATACATGAATGCCCTTGTTGAGTGTCGTATTCGGGGCCCGCTAACTGAAGTTCACAGCTGATACAACACTCTCCTAACATGACCCTAAGGTGCTTACATGTTTCCTCACATCTAATCTTTGTGTGAAGCTGGTCCCTGTTATTAAACGAGCAACGTTTCACATTAGTCAGTAGTTCATATCATGGAGTCAAAAAAATATTGCAAAACTTTAGTGAAAATTATTTTTTCACTAACTTTAGACTCGAATAATTATATTCATTTATGTTTTTATAAGTAACAATTTCTGGGTCTGCTTCTACCGTGTGATAGTTCTGCAGCGACCTAAATTGCGTCCAAAACAAAGCTAAGATCAATAAGATATCGATGCTTGAAGTTGTGTGGTTAGAAAGACTTACATGGCATCTGTAATAAAGAACAAGTCCAAAACCTTTCCATCTGGAGTTGTTGTCACTTTAACTCTTTGAATTGATAGATCTCGCTCACAAAGAACTTCGGTCACATCTATAAAATGAGTTATTGTCCATGCATCAGAACATAATAACACTTTAAATATATATAATCCAAAACCAAAGGTGGTTATTATATACCATGTAACAACCCTTTTCGATCCAGGGATAAGACTGTCAGTAGGTACAGTGAAGGTGGTTTAGAACCATTGGTAAGCTGATTAAGATAAAACGTAGGCAAAAATGAAGGACAACAAGATAAAAGTCGCTTGTTCAAGTTCTCCAATCAACCCTGAGTGAAATTGGACACGGGACTACCCACAACACTATGTAACACCATTTTCCATCGGTTGAGAAGTCTGATGACAACGACGACACTAATCAATAATCATTGAACGAGTACTTGTTTATAGATGTGGATATATTAAGGGAAAATTATCAAATATTTTGACAAATCATGACTAACTAAGAACCATTCTACTTAGAAATATGTGGCACCATGTTAAAATAATCTGATCTGTTGCACCAGATTGAAATCTTGCGCAATGCTTGGCTGCTTGGTTGATCGGTAATTTTGAAAGTTAGAAGGATGTATGTAACATTGACTGGTTACACAAATAAATATATTGATTTAGTCTTGTTCTTTTAAATTGGTTGGTCTGTTGTGTCAGATTAAAATCTTACGCGTTGAATAACATGCAGCGCTGCATGGTTGATCAGTAATTTAAAACGTTACAAGATATTTTTAAATTATTAACCGAGTATAATATGGATGATTTTCCATGAATAAATTTGAAATTTGGTTTGATTCTCCTTTAAAACTGTTGGTCTGTTGCGCCAAATTAAAATCTACATCAAATGGCATGCATCGCATGGGTGATTGGTAATTTAAAAATTAAAGGATATTTTTAAAATTCTGTATATGCATGATTTTTCATATATAATTTTGAATTTTAGTCTTGTTCGTCGTTTAAACTGGTAGATCGAAATCTAACGCACCAAATGACATGAACCGTTAGTAATTTTTAACTTGTTTAAAAAGTTAAAAAGGATGTTTTTAAACATTGACATATCAAAATCTGGCGCACCAAATGACATGCACAAAATGACTGATAAGTAATTTTAACTTTTTAAAAAAATTAAAAGGATGCTTTAAATATTGACAGGCTATATGGATGTAAATGGATGTTTTCCATAAATATATTTGAAATTTAGCCTAATCGGTCTGCTGCGCCAAATAGAAATCTGCTGCACCAAATGACATGCAACGCTATGGTCAATTCTTAATCTTAAAAAGTAAAAAGAAAATTTTAAATATTAATAACTACTTATATGCATGCTTTCCCATAAATAAAGTTAAAATTTAGTCATGGTTCTTCCGTTCGACTCGTTCTGATTATGAAAACATTGTTAACAAAACTAACTTTCAATAAAACAAGTTAAAAAATCAATTACATTACAGAGACAGATATTTTAAATGGCAAAACCGAGAAAAACCTGACCTCCACGGGTAACATAGAGTCCGAATTCGAGTACAATCCTTAACAAGTCACAACCAAGCCCGGCCTTATCGGGCAGTTGACCGTCAACACGGTCGGTCACCGGAAGTCTTACCTTCCTCAATCAACACCACGTCTTCCCACGACATCCTCATCCTCCTCCTCCGGCGAATATGACCGGAAACAATGCAACTCCGGTGAGGTTAATGAATATATTTGTTAGTTTATGCAAATGAATTATTCACTTCATTGGGTCTCATTTATCGGTGAGAATCGGGAAAAAAACGAATGGGGTTCCGTGTACATTTGTAGTGTGGCGTCAGCTCTCCGACATGTGACACGTGTCGGGGCTCTGTAAACGATAAGTGGTGTAGAGCTGAAAAGCTGTGTGTAGCTGTGTCGTTAAGGAAGCCTACGTTGGATTCTTTTGCAATTACGTTAAAATTAAATTAAAATATGTTAAGTTACAATTTACGATATGGGATATTATATAATATTGTCTTAAAATATCTTGTTTTTATAGATTCTATGAATAATTTAAACTTTAAAGTATGTTATTATTCGTTATTCCGTGCAATTATCAGTTTAACTGAATTGTCATAAATAGTCAAAAATTAGTTTAGTATAAAATTCATTTTATTAGTGTACTATAGGATGAACTGGTATTAACACCCTTGTGTTGCGACGGGGTGTAAAACTGTGTATATGCACATTCACTTTCCTCAAAACTGTGTAAAAGCGTTGAACCACACACAGTTTGCAATGTGTTAACTCGTTAAATTTAGACCGAAACGTTAAATAAAATAATTGTAAAAGATGAAAAGTATAGGAGACAAAGTTGAAAGTGAAAAAATATTAGGGGTTAAAACAAAGTTATTCTATGACATGTTTGTAAACTATGAAAAGTGTTAGAACTAAAAGTAAAAAACAAAAAACATAGATAAAATAAAGAATATCACTAAAACATAAAATACAAATGATGATGCACACAATCTCTCACAATTGTATATATATAAATTTTATGTAAAATTAAATCTATATTTTTAATCTAGTGTCGTTAATAACAAATTGTAGCATCTACGTGTTTTACTAATATTATATTTTTTTAAACGGTTATTCACGCACCATAAATTATACTCCTAAAGCTAGTCTACGTTATGTGTTGTTGACTTTTTGACTTGAACCATATAACTCAAACTAAAAGAAGGGATACTTCTTTATAGTTTATATCATCTTGATATTACTAGACTAGAAATCATTTGATTATAGTTACCTATATGCTATTTCTTTATCTTCATCTATAAATTTAGAGTTTGCCAATGTTTCTTCTAAATCCCAATCTATATTCATCTCCATTTCCAAAATCAAAGATTGAGGAATTTTTGGTTTGTACCTTAAGTAAAGAGGAAGTAAGAGAAAGAAATAATGAAAACAATTTAGATATAGAGATAAATATGAAGATGAAGAATGAGATATGGGACATTCACATCCCCTTCTCTACTATTAATATATCTCTAAATTATATTGAAAATTCAAACAAAAGCACATAATTTACCGACATCGATCTCCATTTTCTAAAGTAGATATAGGGTAGAAGTTAAACTTTTCTCTATTTAAGATTTTTTTTTTCATTATGTTACTTGGGCTCATAGCTACTGGTTAAGAGATTCCCATTTTAGTTTAATATATTTGATCTTTCAAAAAAAGACACAAAAACAAAGGCTTATGTAACTATGACAAAGATAGAGGTAGAAAACGAGACGTGACAGCATATGCTAATTGGTCCAGTGATAGCACCATGGCTTTCCTTAGGAGATGTCACGGGTTCGAGTCTCGTTTGTGACAGAATTTCATGCGCGAGCCAAGAGTTTTATCACAATGGGGCTTCAAGGTGGGTTTCCCTATAATTGGTGGCAGGTCAGGTCACTAACACGAAGAAGTAACAAATAACAAGCTATTGGTAGGACCTGAGAATGACGGAATGTATGGGAACCATACTCTATCACAAAGGATGAAAATGTTGCGTATAGAAAGAGCTTCAACTCCAATAACTATATATGGATCTCTAAGATTGATACACCTCTTACATAAGTTTATAGTGACACATAATCCTATATAGTCAGAGATTGAGCAAGACTATCATCTAACATGTTCAAATAATATGTTATTATTTAGTTGATGCTATTCTAGGTAATTACGTTACTTATATGCATAGTTGCATACACCTACATACATGACATTAAACCACTATACAATATTACTAGGTTTAGATTCATCTGAGATCAATAAGCTGTGAGAGCTCGAAAGAATTTCATTTAACAAATATATTTTTTTGTCATATGTATTATATATAAGTTACACGTACTAGAGTTATTTTTACACGAATTCGACTATTAAAATAGGTGAAACAAGTTGTTACAATACATCATGAACGCGTAATGAAACTACTTGTCACACGTGTTTCAATATTCGAATCGTGTAAAAAATTATAAAAAATTCTAATATATGTAACTTTCATAAATACATAAGAAAAAAATGTTCAAATAAAGTTTATTTCGAGTTGTCACAACTAATTGGAGTTTTCAAAGTACTATCCATCCCCTATAGTAGTATACACGTGTTTTATTTTACTATGTAGACATAATAAATATGCAAAATGTGAATGCATACCCATTTATATAAATGATTTCATACTAGTAAAACAAAGCATGCACTTGCATATGTTTGCATTTATTGGGCGGGTTTCTGCCTTAAGAAAGAATCATCACCACTTCCTTAAAAGATCATTCACGAACCTATCACTATAATGTCTTTTTCGTGTTATCATATCAAATATACATAAACGTCCTAAGTCGTAAATCTATATTAGTATGAAATAAACATACCAAGATACCACAGCGAATAGCAATTTATTGTGAATTTAAGGCCAACTCATTTGGTAAAGGCATGTGCCTTTTACTTCCGAGTTTTAATTGTTTGAATCAAACTTAGAACCCGAAATTTAATTTAAACTGAATCCTTATTTAACCTAAATTTCGGACGAAACCTACAGTTTTTCGAATTCAAATAATACATACATAAACATATATAGATATAGATATAGGTATAGACATAGAGACCTAGTTCTCTAAGAACATTCTCATCCAACCCCTTATATTATGTGAGTTGTGTTTTTGTAATTTAGAGAGTGATTCAGAGTGTTGTGAGTGAAGAGTTTTTATATTTTAGAAAAAGTAGTGATTTTTCTGTATATTTGAAAAGTTACTGTTCATCCCCTATAATTTTTTTTATATATTTTGAAAGTGGTTGTGAGTGAAGGAAAGAGAAAAGGTAATGATAAAAGGTATAAAAAGTATTATTTAATTGAAATCGATAGAGAAAATAAAGTGAGTTTTTAATATAATTTTTTGATTTGGAAATAAGTGGTGGGATGAGAATGCTCTAAAATCAACTAATAATCTAGTTCTCTAAAATAAAATTCTAAGCATATAACCCAAACGAGCAAAGCTCAAACACTCTTGTATAACGTATTCGGTTTCTACGCTTCTAAATATGAATAAAACTTTAAAATGAGGAAGTCAAACCCAGATAACATGATTCGTATAATTCCAAACCGATCCAATGAACAACCCTGGTTCCAAACTTCCAGTTCCAACTATTTTAAGTGTTCCACCAAAGCTAGAGATGAGGAAAAAACCCGGTTTTGGCCTAGTAAATCAGCTCCTAACTCGACCCGATAAATTACAACAACAGCGGTTTTGGCCCAAACCAATTCCAAACTCGACCCTACCCGAAAGTATAGATACTGCTTCCCCCTCTCGTGACCCATACCGGTTAACCCAACCCGATTCTCCTTTCAAACCACCATTTTGGGCTAATGAATGAGAGTCAATCAAAGAGATAGACGAGCTGAATGCTCACCTACCTTTGCACGATTTATGACGTCGACTTGGCCCAGGCCTAAGTGTGGGCCTACCCATTCCTATATCCGAACCGGCTTCAAACCAAATCAGACCGAAATGCAAAGTATTTTCCACCAAACCCGAGACAGATTTGACCGAACCGATTCGGTTTATGTCCAAACCCGCTTAATACATTCGACGGAAGCTTAGCAGGCAGGTCGTGACGGAGGACGATGAGCACTGAGGATTTACCGAGCAAGGAGGCGAACGTGTTGAAGGGGCACGAAGGAGCAGTTTTAACGGCGAGGTTTAACAGAGACGGTAATTACTGTCTCTCCGGCGGTAAAGATCGGACCATTCGTCTTTGGAATCCTCACCGTGGAGTCCATATCAAAACCTACAAATCTCACGGCCGTGAAGTTCGTGACGTCCACGTTACACCGTAACCTCTACTTATTATTATTATTATTATATGCTAAATTATAATAATTACTAACCTGGGGCTCAAACTTCTGAGTTCTGATGAATTGAAATGATTTTAGATTAGTTGATACGTGATGTTCAATGGAATGCAATCGTTTACAAACATTAAGTTTGAAAACCTCTCTTATTGATATGCGGGAGGAAGAATTTATCTTCTCTTATCCATTTGTCGTATTATAACCTGACTAGTTCTTGCTCTGAAATATGCTTAACTATATTGTAGAGATAATTCTAAAATATGCTCATGTGGTGGTGATCGACAAGTCTTCTATTGGGATGTGTCAACTGGTCGTGTGATCCGAAAGTTTCGAGGCCATGACAGTGAGGTACCTAGTTATATCATCACATGTGTATAATCACAAAATCACATATAAGTTATAACAAGCATATAATTATATAAGCATATAAGCATGCTATTGATTTATCTTTTTGAGAAATGCAATTGAGAAATTATGAATCCTCTCTTTGTCATTTTTTTTTCACCAAAATTAAAGGCAATAAACTTCAAGCCTTATGAATACTAAATATTTTATTTTAATGTCTTGTTGATGTTATGCCAACATTTAATTATTTGATCAGGTGAATGCTGTAAAGTTCAATGAATATGCATCTGTAGTTGTATCAGCAGGGTATGACCGTTCTTTGCGTGCCTGGGACTGTAGATCTCAAAGCACTGAGCCTATCCAGGTTTCTTATTTTTTTGCTCTTATACGCATACTTATAAAGATAAGTTTATATGCACATATGCTGAAAGTTTTTTTTTTTTGCAGATTATTGACACCTTTCTAGACAGTGTCATGTCGGTTTGTTTAACAAAAACTGAAATCATTGCGGGAAGTGTTGATGGAACTGTGCGCACATTTGACATTCGAATGGGTAGGTATGTCATAATGCAGTATTTGAAACAGTTTTCATAGATTTATTGTTGAAAGAGGTTTGAAATAATCTTATATTTTTATTTGTTCTTTCATCAGAGAATTATCTGATGACTTGGGCCAACCTGTCAACTGTATCTCTTTGTCAAATGATGGTAACTGTGTATTAGCTAGCTGTCTTGATTCTACTCTGCGGCTTTTGGACCGGTAAATTTGTATTCCTTTTTACATATTGAGTTAACTAAAAGGATGTATAGGTACTGACTATCCTTATTATATTCAGAACTACTGGTGAATTACTACAAGAATATAAAGGTCATACATGTAAGGTAATATCAGGGTATTTAGAAAGTTAATAATTTGGGTTATATGTTCTAGTTAATAATATGATTTTGAATTTGTTGACCAGTCATTCAAAATGGATTGCTGCCTTACAAACAGTGATGCTCATGTGATTGGAGGATCAGAAGACGGGCGACTTTTTTTCTGGGATCTGGTGGACGCGTCGGTGGTTACAAGTTTCCGTGCTCACTCTTCAGTGGTAAGATTCTCTTACTATCTTTACATTTAAAATTTATCTCCAACGGGTCATATATGGAATGAGCGGGTCAAACATGCAAAAAGTCACCCCGAAGTTTTCTCATATTCATAAAACCTTCTAAGTTTCTCATCATAAAAGCTTAATTATTTTCTAACAATATAGTTTTTATCAAAATTTAAAGAATGGACAAAAAAGGTGTTGTTGGATAGGCCCAAATGTTTGACTCGTATTAAAAGTTTATCCATTTAGTAGTCAAATTTGAAACCGATAACCGGCAGACTCGTTACCCAAAATAAACCTTACATTGTTTTGGCAGGTAACGAGCGTTAGTTATCATCCAAAAGATAACTGTATGATAACTGCATCGGTGGATGGCTCAGTACGCGTTTGGAAAACATGAGCATCATAAGCCTGCCATTGAAGTGACTGCTTTATATGCTTCTATTGCAAAACTTGGACATCTTAAGCCTCGCATTGAAGTCTGCTTTGAATGTATGCATCAGGGATGGATCAGTAATATTTTGTATTCTGAGGGATTAGGCAACCAACTTTTTTGGTCAAAAAGACCATCTAGACTCTGAGCTTCATTGTTGTATAATATTACTTTTTCTTGAAGAGTATTCTTTATAAATGCTCTCAAAACATTCATGCTCTTAAATCGTCCATGAATAGTTAGACTATGCGTTGTGATTTAACTAAAAAGTGCGTAAAACTTCCCGTGTTGACAGCGAGTTTTAACTAACCCACCGTTTAACAAGCTTGTGGTGGTTCAACCCAAAATCTAAGCTACCCAACTTTTTTCTTTTTACATTGTATATGCATAAATAATCTTTTTTGTTATGAATTAACAAAGTGCAAAACTATCAATAAAAAGACTATGAATTTATTGAATACTGACATCAAAGTTAGCCAGATCAACAGCCTGATGCTGACAGCTTCATACTCAAAACCGAACATTCTTTCATAACAACAAACAAGACAACCTAAATAACTAGTTTTCCAACCTCAAAAACCAATATCCTTAAAACACCCAATTCAATAGGCACAAAAAAGACTCATACAGCCTGTCTCGCTTTAATGTCTTGAAGCCGAAGGGTTACTGCTCTCTTGTGAGCATCTAACCCCTCGACCTCAGCCATGGTTGCCACATGTGGGCCCAACTTTGCAAGCCCTTCTTCTGTCAAAGACTGGATGGTTATGTACTTCAAGAAAGAGTCTAGTGACACCCCACTATACATGCGTGCATACCCGTAAGTAGGAAGAACATGGTTAGTCCCACTAGCATAATCTCCAACACTCTCCGGGGTCCACGGCCCTACAAACACGGACCCCGCGTTTTCAATAAAGCTCTCCCACTTCTCTGCATCTTCAACATTAATGATCAGATGTTCGGGTGCGTACAAGTTGGAAAATGTAACTGCCTGAAAGTTGCAACAGTTTACAAACTTAGTAAATATCATATAAACCCATGCAAAAAAAAAAAAATCATATATGCCCTTACAAAGTAGTTAGAATATCAAATATAACCAATTCATTAAATACAACTTAATTAATGGCCATTTTACCCTTATTTTTCAAGAAACTTTAAAATTTCATATATGCCCATCTTTAACTTCAAATTTTTAACTACCCATTTTTAGCTTAAAGGCCCTTTTAAACCTATTTTAACTTATTTTTTTTACCCATAAACAAAGTTTATTAAAATATAAGATTGCCTATTAATTATCATGCGATTATACCTAGTACGATTATCTGAGTCGAACATATTGATTCAAGAGGAGAGACAATAGTTCTTTTCACTTTCTAATCGTCGTTGTTGATCAAAATCCAAATAAAAAGAATAAGATTTGAACATATATAATGGAAAAGAGTAGAATGGTCATCAAGTAAAGGTTCATTAAGATAGGGTATGCATAACATTTTTAGTTTTGGTTGGGTATACATAAAAATTTTCAAGTTTGTAAGGGTAAATATGAAACTAATCCTATAAGCTTTAAAAGTTGCATGATGCATATAGAACACTAAAAAAAGAAACTAACCTCAACCATATCGCGTGCAAAAACAGTGAAGCTGTGACTAAGAGCTTTTGAAGCAAACTCTCCTCTAGGGAGATTGTTGCATTGCTTGGTGATTTCTTCATCAATGGCTTTTATGTCTACCCCTTCACCAACAATTACCAGAACCACCTGGCTATCTGGTCCATGCTCAGCCTGAACATGGAAAAGTTGGGACTTGAGGATAATGCCACGTCATCATTGTTATGTTGTGGTCTCCGATCCATCATGGGTCGGGTCCGGTTTAGACGAATAGACAGAATTAGGAGATTAAGCTGTTTGAGTTTTGGCCAAGCCCAAAAGCTCTAATCAGGCCCAGTTTAGTTAAAGGGTTAAACCCTAATTGTCTAGTCTATATATTCTCTCCTGTACTTGTAAGTTTGTATCACTCAATAATAAGAAAACCCTAGTTATCGACAGTGGACGTAGGTCATACACCGTGACCGAACCACTTAAATCCTTGTGTCTCTTTCGTTTATTCTTTCGGTTTTACTATTGTATTCGTGTTTGTGTGTGACTCCGAACCTAACAATTGGCATCAGAGCCTAGTTCTCGATTATACACACAGTTCCGCCGCCGCTGCTCCGCTGCTACAGTTCCACCGCCGCCGCTACAGTACCGCCGCCGCCGCTACAGTACCGCCGATGCCGCTACAGTACCGCGCCGCCGCTACAGTACCGCCGCTGCTACAGTACCGCCGCCGCTGATTAGGGTTCCGCAGCTGCTGGTTCGTTTTTTCTGATCAGTTTCCAGTCCTTTTATTCCTTGGGTAGTTTGGTTGTTTGCTGTAATCAAAACTCAGTTTGGATAATGGCTGAGGACGGAAAGATCAAGATTGAGAAGTTTGATGGTCAGGATTTTGGATGGTGGAAAATGCAAATTGAGGATTTGCTATGTCAGAAAGACTTAATGGAAGCACTAGAAGAGAGGAAACCGGAAAGTATGAAAGATGATGAGTGGAAGGTACTTGACAGAAAAGCCATAGCTGTTATTAGACTCTCACTAGCTAAGAATGTGGCATTCAATATTGTAAATGAAACTACCACGTATGGTCTTATGAAAGCCTTGTCAAATATGTATGAAAAGCCTTCTGCATCAAACAAGGTATTTCTGATTAGACAGCTAGTTAACACCAGAATGAAGGAAGGGGCATCTGTTACCTCTCATGTTAATGACTTCAACACTATTATTTCTCGTTTGTCTTCTGTAGATATCAAGTTTGATGATGAAGTTCAAGCGTTACTCTTGTTATCCTCGTTACCCGAAAGTTGGTCAGGGACTGTTACTGCAGTTAGTAGTTCTTCTGGGAATACTAAGCTTACTTTTGAAGGAGTCCGGGATTTGATTTTAGGGGAGGACATAAGAAGAAGAAATTCTGGTGAGACATCTAGTTCTATATTGAGCACCGAAGGGAGAGGTAGGAGAAGAGAGAAAGGTAATGGCAGGGGTAGGTCAAAGTCTAGAAGAAGAAGTCAGTCAAAGCCCAGAAAAGACATTGAGTGTTGGAATTGCAAAGAAATGGGGCATTTCAGAAACCAATGCCCTAACCCCTCAATTTCAAAAGAAAATAAAGAATCTAAGAAGGAAGTTAATCTGGCCACCGGTTCAGATGATTCAGAAGGTTCAGAAGAGACTCTTATCTGCTGTGTTGAAGAATCAACAGATTCATGGATTATGGATTCTGGTGCATCTTTTCATGCCACTTATAGCACGAAGAAGATGAAGAATCTCCGAACAGGTAATTTTGGTAAAGTTCGTTTGGCTAATAATCATGCTGTTGATATCACGGGGATGGGGGATATTGAACTAAAAACTTCATTGGGCACCTCATGGACTCTAAAGGATGTTCGGGTCATTCCTAGCCTTAGAAGAAAGCTAATTTCTGTTGGGCAGTTAGATGACCAAGGATATGATGTTATGTTTGGTGGGGGTCAATGGAAAGTTGTGAAAGGGAATCTTGTGATCGCCAGAGGTAAAAAGAAGGGCACTTTATACATGGTTGAAATTCCAGCTGATGGGGTAAATGCAGTGACCAGTGGACCGAGTCAGTCTAGTTTGTGGCACCAACGACTCGGCCACATGAGTGAAAAAGGGATGAAAATGCTCGTTGCTAGAGGAAAAATTCCAGAACTAAAGAAGGTTGAATCTGAATTTTGTGAACCATGTGTTTTCGGTAAAAAGAAGAAAGTATCTTTTGTGAAGACCGGAAAACAACCGAAAGCTCAGAAATTGGAGCTTATTCACTCTGATGTCTATGGACCAACTTCAGTCTCTTCTTTGGGAGGATCGCACTATTATGTCACCTTCATTGATGATTCGACACGCAAGGTATGGGTTTACTTTCTTAAAAATAAATCTGATGTTTTTGATACTTTTAAGAAATGGAAAACTGCTGTTGAATTGGAAACTGATTTGAAGGTGAAATGCTTGAAGTCGGATAACGGTGGTGAATACGTTAGCAAAGAATTCCGTGATTATTGTGAAGAGTACGGTATTCGGATGATCTTTACAGTCCCTGGCACTCCTCAACAAAATTGAGTGGCAGAACGAATGAACAGGACGTTAAATGAAAGGGCAAGAAGTATGAGACTTAATGCCGGGCTTCCAAAGACGTTCTGGGCAGATGCAGTTAACACTGCAGCTTATTTAATTAACCGGGGATTGTCAGTACCGTTGGGTTTCAAGACACCAGAAGAAGAGTGGAAAGGTAAAGCTGCAGATTATAAGCATTTGAAAGTCTTTGGGTGTAGCGCTTATGATCTAGTGAAAAATGACAAGCTTGATGCTAAAGCTAAAAAATATGTTTTCATTGGATATGGGTCAAACGAAATGGGCTACAGGCTTTGGGATTTAGAAAGCAGAAAAGTAGTCAGAAGCAAGCATGCAACTTTTAATGAGGCTGAGTTATACAAAGATAGAAACACTTCAAAATCAAGGGTTCAGAAAGAGCAGGTTGAATACGAAATTGATGCTCAGAAAAAGACAGTTGAGTCAGCTACCGAACCCGAGACAGAAACTGAAGAAACCACAGTTCCTGAATTTGAAGATGATGATATTGGTGGAAATGAAGAGTCAGAGGGAGTCTCTGACAGTGGGAGTTCAGAGTCTGAGGATGAACAGTCTCCACAAGAACCTGACCCGCCTCAGCACTGGGTTAGGAGGTCCACCAGAGTTTCTAAACAGCCGGTACGTTACAAACCTTCAGTTAATTATCTCCTTTTAACTGAAAATGGTGAGCCAGAGAGTTATTATGAAGCACTTAAGTTGAAAGATTCACTCCAGTGGGAGCATGCTATGAAGGAGGAGATGAACTCTTTGAGTAAAAACCAGACATGGGTTTTAACCAAGTTTCCACCAGATAAAAGAGTTCTACAGAATAAATGGGTCTATAGAGTCAAGGAAGAACATGATGGGTCTAAACGATACAAAGCTCGTTTAGTGGTCAGGGGTTTCCAGCAAAAGAAGGGAATTGATTATAATGAAATATTCTCTCCAGTTGTGAAGATGACCACCATCAGATTGATCTTAAGTATTGTTGCTGCAGAAAATTTACATCTAGAGCAATTAGATGTTAGGACAGCATTTTTACATGGTGATCTTGACGAGGAGATCTATATGGCACAACCTGAGGGATTTCAGGTTGCCGGGAAAGAAAAATGGGTCTGCAAATTGAAGAAAAGCTTGTATGGTCTGAAGCAGGCACCTAGGCAATGGTACTTAAAGTTTGATGATTTTATGGTGAGAACTGGGTACAAGAAATGCGAGGCCGACCATTGCTGCTACTTAAAGAAGTTTAAAGGCTCATATATCATTCTACTTCTTTATGTAGATGATATGTTAATTGCAGGATCTGATATGAAGGAGATTCGCAAGTTGAAGAAACAGTTGTCTGATAAATTTGAGATGAAAGATCTTGGTCCAGCCAAACAGATTTTGGGGATGAGTATATCCAGAAAGAAAGATGGCTCCATAACACTATCCCAAGAGAAATACATAGGGAAAGTGTTAGAAAGATTCAGGATGAATGATGAGAAGACTAAACCGAGAAACACACCTCTGGGAAGTCATTTCAAACTTACCAAAGACCAGTCTCCCAAAACAGAGGAAGAAAGAACAGAGATGGCTAAAGTTCCGTATGCATCTGCTGTTGGCAGTCTCATGTACGCCATGGTTTGTACACGGCCAGACATTGCTCATGCTGTCGGGGTAGTTAGTCGTTTTATGTCGGATCCGGGAAAGGAACATTGGGAAGCGGTGAAATGGTTACTCAGATACTTAAAGGGTACTTCCAGTTTGGGGTTATGTTTTAAGGGGAAGGATACAATTCTCAGGGGTTATTCAGATGCTGATCTGGGTGGATGTAAGAAGACGTTTAAAAGCACTACTGGTTATGTTTTCACAGTTGGGGGAACAGCAGTATGTTGGATGTCCAGACTTCAGAAAAGTGTTGCTTTATCAACCACTGAGGCAGAATATATGGCAGCAGCCGAAGCAAGTAAAGAATTAGTATGGTTGAGAACTTTTCTTGAAGAGTTGGGAAAGAAACATGCAGAGTTCTTCTTATATTGTGACAATGAGAGTGCAGTGAAACTTGCGAAGAATCCAGTCTATCATTCGAAGACTAAGCACATCGGGAGGAGATATCACTTTGTCAGAGATTTGATCAGTGATGGTGTTTTCAGTTTGAAAAATATCTCAGGTGCTAAGAATCCAGCAGATATGTTCACAAAGCAGGTGATGCTGGATAAGCTGAAGCTGTGCAGAGCTTCAGCAGGCCTTCAGGAATAATGTTGAGAAGGCGAAGGGTAACTAGGAGGTGCAAAACCAGATGGGTTTTATTTACATGTACAAGGCAATGCAGGTGAAGACATTTTACGTCTCCAAATGGGAGCAGGTTGAAATGTTTGACGCATCCAAGTGGTGGTTTAGAGAAGATGTCTCGAAGCCCAAGTGGGAGATTGTTATGTTGTGGTCTCCGATCCATCATGGGTCGGGTCCGGTTTAGACGAATAGACAGAATTAGGAGATTAAGCTGTTTGAGGTTTGGAGACCGCAGGTGGAGTGATGACTGTTTTGATCCCGAGAAACACCACAATTCCCACCAAAAAGGAGCAGGTTTTCTCGACCTACTCTGACAACCAACCCGGGGTTTTGATCCAAGTTTATGAAGGGGAGAGAGCAAGAACAAAGGACAATAACTTGTTGGGCAAGTTTGAGTTGTCGGGAATTCCCCCTGCGCCACGTGGCGTGCCTCAAATCAACGTGTGCTTTGATATTGACGCCAACGGTATCTTGAACGTGTTGGCTGAAGATAAAGTTGGTGGTCAGAAGAATAAGATTACCATTACTAATGATAAGGGAAGGTTGTCAAAGGAGGACATTGAGAAGATGGTGCAGGAGGCTGAGAAATACAAGGCGGAAGATGAAGAGCACAAGAAGAAAGTGGAGGCAAAGAATGCTCTTGAGAATTATGCTTACAACATGAGGAATACAATTAAAGATGATAAGATCGGTTCAAAGCTTCCTGCTGATGACAAGAAGAAGGTGGAGGATGCGGTTGAGCAGGCTATGCAGTGGCTGGACTCGAATCAGCTTGCAGAGGCTGAGGAATTTGAAGACAAGATGAAGGAGTTGGAGGGTCTTTGTAACCCTATAATTGCTAAGATGTATCAAGGTTCTGGTGGTGTGCCTGATATGGATGCTGATGGTCCAAGTCAAACTGCTGATGGGAATGGTGCAGGCCCCAAGATTGAAGAAGTTGATTAAGTCTAGTTTTGGGAATATTGTTCTTGGTTGATAATGCCTTTTCAGTAATCTTTTTCGCCTTTATAAATGTATGGAATGTTATGTTTTTAATGATATAGCATTTTGAAATTACAACCAACCCAATATTTTCCTTCCATAATGCTGTGCAACCTAGGACAATAAATATTTCCACAATGCCGAGGGCTAATGTTTGATCCGTCTTCCCAATTTGGCTGGTTTTAACGAATTTTGTATCTGAATCACTAATACTAATTACGGTTTCAGAAAACGACAAATCAAACTAGTCTGATTGAGTAGGTCAAACCAAACCAGTAATTTTTAAATCATTAGCTGCATTGAAATTTCGAAAAATATGATATGCGATGGTTGTTAATTCCAAAAATGAAAACAAATTTTGTTTTAGTGAGATCGAACAACTAAATTCCAAACTGCAAAATCCTAGATGTTTGCACCTCAAAGCGTCGACTTGCTTCATTCCAAAGTTTAAACAGTTTAGTCGGTTTTAACCCAAAAATGGAAAAACAGTTGATTTCCAAAGGATAATAACCTGAATGTCTGGGTCTCAAAAAACTGACTTGACTCAATTTAAAGTTTAATCATTCAATCGGTTTAATCCAAAAGTTAAGTTATCAGTGTGATTGATCAGACAAGTGCCAAGGCTTTTGGTACACTTCTGAAGAAGAAAAATATTTCATAATATGGCCAAACGGTCATGTTGGCGTCTTCTTTGAAACCTGAGGTAAGACCACCATTGATAACGATCCCATGCATAGCAGCAACAACACGAAAACAAACATTTTATGATGTTCGTTTGTTCGTGTCTTATCAGAACCAAAATAAATCAACTTTTTAGTTAGAACCTGTTGTAGAGGCTAAGAATAGTACTTGTTTCTAATCCTAACACAAAGGCTCTACATTTATATGCTAAATGTAATTAGGAACTGAGTTTGAACATGTAGTATCCTAATCACTTTAACACTTTAATTGGTATTATAAATTCCACCATATATAGACTTCATGATTAAGTTTCTTGAAAAATAGAAGTAAATAAGTCTTCCAACACCTCATTGGGTCTAAAAAATCTTGGTTTCCTTTTCTTTTGAAACAGTCAATAAGTATATTTTATTAATCAAAAAAACATTAATTGGGCGACCTGTTTAATTGATGTTTACTAGCACCACGACAAACATACCAACAAGTGAAAATCCAACAACATGACCTGATTAAAACTTGTGAAAAATTTAGCCACTTTATTTTCATTTATTATCAAAACATTTAATTCAACATAATTCATTTGCTTTTAAGACACGTGTGATAAAAATTCTGTGATTCTTGCAAAGATCATTTTAACAAACAGAAAATAACCTGCTCACAAACTACCGAACAGAAGTTCTACAAGGTAACACAATGGCAATAATCATCCATGGCCGTATGCAACTTAAATTATCTACTTACCTAATAGAAAACACTAACAACGTCACTATGAATAGAACGTGCACTTACCATCTAAATTTGGTATGAAGATTCCGAAAATACACAACCGCTGTTACATATATCCAATCCTTCATCTTTTCTAAGGAAGCAAATAAGAAATATCTGCACCTTCGGTTGAGGAGTAAAGCACAACAAATTCCCCACCCAACAACGAATCCAACACCCATACCTGTGTAATATGATCTCCAAAACTCACCTCCTTCTTCTTTAACGTCTTCCTTTCCATCAACTGTAGCAGTTGGAGGTGGAAGGTCACATCTTTGTGTAAGTGGAAGTCCACAAAGTTGAGGGTTACCAGCGTAGGAGGCATTATCGAAGCCTTGGAGTTGAGTCCCTGTTGGTATTCTTCCTGACAAGTTATTGTAAGAGAGGTTAAGATAACTTAAACGGTCTATATTTGACAAGCTCAACGGAATATTCCCAGAGAACTCATTTCTTGACAAGTCAAGAGCATCAAGAGAATTCAGTTGACCGATATCTCTCGGGATTTCCCCATGCAATTTGTTGAAGGAAAAATTCAAGGAGACTAACTCTCGAAGATTAGTGATTTCAGAAGGAAGCTCTCCATATAACTTGTTGCTTGAAATATCGATATTCTTCAGTAGGTGAAGAGTACTTCCAAATTCATGTTGTGTTCCCTTCCATGCAACCAGCGCATTGTCAATGAAAATGGCCTCTTCACCCAAACCGCAAGTTAAAGAAACTACACCACCTCGTTCCAAAGGTTCCGAACACAGAGATACAACGCCCTTGTCTGGTGCATTATTTGTACTAGAGTTGTGTTGTCCAATGGTTACAGTGATAGTTGGGTTATAAGTGGAGTAATAATGGCTCATAATATCATCTTGAAACTGTCTAGTAGCCATAGCCGTAAAGTTACCAAAGCACCTAGGAATGTTTCCTGATAATCCATTCTCAGACAGATCAAGGAATTGGAGATTATTTAACAAACATAATTGGGATGGTAAGCTACCACTGAATCTATTTGACCGTAAAACAAGAACATGCAACTCCGAAAGTGTTTCTCCTATCCATGCTGGTATGTTACCAGACAACTTATTTTCCCCTAGATCCAAAAACGTTAGTCTTGTGCACTTACTCAAGGACATTGGTACTTCACCAGAAAAATCATTCTGACGCAGATACAATGCCTGAAGCTTAAACAGACCCAAAGAAGGGATTTCCCCGGACAAGCTGTTATTTGATAAATTAAGAACGACAAGCATTACTTTGAATTTCAAACAATCAGGCACACTCCCAGATAGGAAATTGTTGGAGAGGTCAAGGAAAGCCAAACCGACGTCGTCAATCTGACACAAGAAAGAAAGTGTCCCTGAGAACCTGTTTCCAGAGAGGTTTATTGCTGCCAGTTTAGAAGGTAACACCGGTATCGTACCTTCTAGTTGGTTGTTACTCAAATCCATTCCAGGATTGCGTGCAAAGACTGATGTGATATCTGGCAATGTTCCTTTTATTTCATTTGAAGAAAGATTCAGAAATCTCAACCCAGGTGGTATGTCCCAGAACCACGCAGGGATGCGACCAGATATTCCATTATCGGAAATATCAAGATATGCAAAAGATCTTTGAGTTTGAATCCACATCGGGAAACTAGGCCCCATCTTGCAGGATTGCATCTTTATTGTCTCTAAGGAGAATGGGATTCTTGCATTGGAGCTTAATTTTACCGTAAAAGAATTGGAAGACAAGTCGAGATAGGTTAGTTTGGTGAGGCTTAGAAAATGAACATCAGATATTACACCTTCAAGGGAGTTGGATGAAACGTCAAGATATTCTAGATTTGATAGTTTGCCCACACTGTGGGGTAAATGTCCAGTTAACATATTATTAGAGAGGTCTAACTTGTGCAGGGATGGACATCTAACAAAGTTAGGCAATGCCCCGTTAAGGAGGTTTTTTGACAAATCCAGTTGAACTAGAGATGCCAAGTTCCCAAAGGAATTTGGAACGACACCAACTAATTGATTTTCCGAGAGGTCTAAATGTGTAAGAGAAGTCAACTCCCCAAAGGAAACCGGAATCTCCCCGGTCAGAAAGTTATTACTAAGATCGATTTGAAGCAAGTTGGAAAGATAACCTAGTTCAACTGGAATAGTCCCGCTGAGATTCGAAGAGGATATTTTCAAATACCGTAAGTTGGAAAGGGAACTCAAAGAAATTGGTATAGGATTCAACTGAAAATCATTTCCATTTAAACCAAGATATTGTAATTTCGGTAATAATGATAACAAAGGACTAAAATTACCAGACAAGCCAGCAAGGTGAAGTTCGGTCACATGACCAGTGTTCTTGTCACAACGGACACCCGCCCATTGACAACAATCCTTGTTTTCTTTGTTCCCCCAATCATTTAGAGTGTTGTTGATGTCTACTAGGTTTGCTTTAAAATTTAGTAGTGTCTCCCTCTCTTTGTCATTACAATAACCTGCAGTCGTCGTGTTGGCACCTTCTTTGAAACCCGATGTAAGACCACCATTGATTAATGACCCCATGCAAAGTAGTAACGACACGAAAACAAACATTATGTGATGTTCGTTGGCGTGTAATTAAAACCAAAATCAATATGGTTTTTAAAACCTGTTTTAAACTTTAGAAGGAGAACACTTGTTTGTTTCCAATCCAACACGAAGGCTCTATATATATTGTTGAATGTTTGGAGTTTTGAACACGGAAGATAAGATCGAAGTCTCCTAACAAGTCTTGTCAATTAGTTGGTATTATAAAATTTAATACGGAGAATTTAATTGAAGTAATTTCCAAGTACTTTTTAGTTTTTAAGTTGACTTTGAAAACAGAAGTGAACAACTCCTTCTTGGTTTCTTTTTCTTTTGAACCAGTCTTATAAATATATTTTATTAACTCAAAAACAGTAATTGAGCTTCTTACAGTTTGACTAAAAGTTTGATGAAATAACAGGAATCACAAAACAATAGCAGTTGGAGGTGGAATTGGAGGCTCACATCTTTGTGTAAGTGGAGGCCCACAAAGTTGAGAGTTCCCGGTGTAGGAAGAGGAACTGAAGAGTTGAAGTTGTGGTCCGAGTGGTATTCTTCCTGACAAGTTATTGTAAGAGAGGTCAAGATAACTTAAAGGCGTTATCTGTGACAAACTCAATGGAATACTCCCAGAAAACTCATTTCTTGACAAGTCAAGAGATTCAAGAGATCTCAACCGACCCATATACTTTGGAATTTCCCCGTAAAATTTGTTGCTGGAAAAATTTAAGGAGACTAACCCTTGAAGATTAGTGATTTCATAGGGAAGTTTTCCATTTAACTTGTTGCTTGAAATATCAATGCTCTTAAGTAGGTAAAGGCCTCTTCCAAATTCACGTTGTGCTCCCTTCCACGCAACCAGTGCATTGTCAATGAAAAGGGCCTCTTCATCCGAATAATAACTTGAATGTCCGTATTTGGTTCCATAGAAAGTTGCAGTGTAAGAGTAGTAAGAATGGCTCATAATATCATCTTGAAAGCCTCTCCTAGCCATAGCCGTGAAGTTACCAAAGCACCGACGGATATTTCCAGATAACGAATTATTAGATAGGTCAAGGAACTGAAGGTTATTCAGAAAACATAGTTGGGATGGTAAACTACCATTAAATCTATTAGACCGTAAAACAAGAACACGCAACTCTGAAAGTGTTTCTCCTATCCATGCTAGTATGTTACCAGACAACTTATTTTCCCCGAGATCTACAAACCTTAGTTTTGTGCAGTTGCTTAAAGACTTTGGTATTTCACCAACAAAGGCGTTCCCTCGCAAATACAATGCCTGAAGTTTAGACAAGAATCCCAAAGAAGATTGGATCTCTCCAGAGAGACTGTTATTAGATAAATTAAGAACCACAAACATTTCTTGGAATTTTTTCAAACAATCAGGCAGACTCCCTGATAATAAATTGCTGGAGAGGTCAAGGAAAGTCAAAGTCGTTTCAATTTGACACAAGAAAGAAAGTGTCCCTGAGAACCTGTTTCCAGAGAGGTTTAATGCTGCCAGTTTAGAAGGTACCAACGGTATTGTACCTTCCAGTTGGTTGTTACTCAAATCTATTCCAGGATGGTTTTCAAAGACTAATGTGATATCTGGTAGCATACCTTTTATTTCATTTGAAGAAAGATTAAGAAACTTCAACCCACGTGGCAGGTCCCAGAACCACGCAGGAACGTGATCTGATATTTCAGCATTGGAGATATCAAGATATTGAAAATGTCTTTGAGTTTGAATCCACATGGGGAAACTAGGCCCCAATTTGCATGACTGCATTTTTATGGTGTTTAACTGGAAACGGATTCTTGTATTGGAGCTTAATTTTAGTGCGACGGAATTGAAAGACAGGTCCAGATAGGATAGTTTGGTGAGGTTTAGAAGATGTTCATCAGAGATTACACCGTTAAGGGAGTTGGATGAAACATCAAGATATTCAAGATTTAATAGTTTTTGCACGGTCTTGGGTAACTTTCCAGTTAATCCATTTCTAGAGAGGTCTAACTTATGCAGGGATGGGCATCCAGGAAAATTAGGAACTAGTGAATAGGCATACATATAAAATTATGGGGGATGATTGGATTTGTGTTTTAGAACTGATTATCTGGTAAATGAGAATTAAAAATGCAGCGATAAAACTTTACTGTATGAATACACAAATTATGCTTTTGTTATTTAATTACCTAAGGGTTAATAATATGTTTGATATATCAGTGACAATAAAACTGATTATCTGGGGATAAAATAAAACTAATCATTTAGCCCTTTCTTAACCTACTTTGATAGACTTTAATTTTCATTCCAGATACCAACTCTGTTTCTGTCTCAATAATGTCATTTTTAAAAATTTTATCCATTCATTTCTTACAAGTTTTGCCAAACATTCAGCATATGATCATCTGATTATTATAACCTCAAAACAGTTGAAGTATACCCAAACAAATCAAATTCTGATTATTCAATATCTCATAAACACTCCCTCAAATTTATTAATATAATAAATTCCTTCCGAAAAAGAAGTAAAGCAACTCACCGTACTGAAAATAGAAGAAAAATTTATTCGGGGTCGAGCTTTAAGATCCTCAACCTCTTTCTGTGAGAGATCAGATAACTTATACGATTTCATTGCACACGTAACAGTTTTAGAAAGGGGTCCTGCAACAGAACCGATGTAGGAACACTTTTAGGGAAAAAAAACAATCCACATTAGCTCTTAGCAAATAATGGAGAATACAGAAATACAGAATCATTGTAGTAACATGCATTAGTTATACCTGATAAAAGTCCTCTGTGATTGTTGAATGATAACTTCCTGTAAATTAAAAAAAGCAAAAGTAATTAGGATTCAGATTAAATATATCATATATGTAAAATTATAACTTATAACACATACACTCATATACTGATAGAACCCCGAAATTTGATTGATTAAAATAAACAAGAACTAGGATAGTTGACCCGATTCGAGATGGGCTAGTCTCTGATTAGAGATGGCAATTCTCCAAATACAATGTTAACAAACCCAAATATTTTTAATATATAAAACATGGATGATCAATAAACTAAAATATCAGCATATAAATAGACCTAACTATATTAATAATGATGGGGTTACTTAGACCCTTCAGCATCCTCACCCATTTATTTCCCTTGGACCCTTCTACTTCTTTGGATCTGGCTCTAATACCCACCCGTAGAGAAAACGGGTTCGCATCAATGCATCCCGCCGGGCAAAACGACTTGTCCTCAAGTCGAGAAGGAAGTTGACCAGTTAGTTGCTTGTAGTTTTCCCAAGCGATAAGCAGCTCCAAAACCGGGTAACCAGCTGCTGAAACTCACTGATGAGCAGCAGCCACCAATCCTGTAGTACGATCAGGACCATTTAAACACCTCTTTTCACACGGAAGCTTCCCAGAAAGTGAGCCTTCGAAATACCCACCAGTTTGAATTTGATCTTTATACTGACCCCTGATTGCATCTCTCTCCTCAGAAACCCAAGACAACATAAACTTCTCTTCACCGATCTCAACTTCAAGTATGCTCGACCTGCTGCTCAAAATACCAATCTCCAACCTTTTTCGATTAAACCCCGCCAAGCGATGCTCGATGGTCTCTTGGAGCTGAATCACGTTGAGGGATTGCAAATTGTGAAGTTTCTCAGAAACAACATCATCCATGGTTTCATGTTGATCTTTAGAGGGGTTGATGTTTTGGCTTGATATCATTTTCACCACCGTACTATCCTCCGCCTCCGTGTCCTTTTCATCATCATCTACTTCTTTACAGTTATAGTCATCTCCCATCACCTCATCAACCGTCAGACGAATCCCGTCAACCTCCATATCCAAATTGGATCTGATATGGTCCCCCTTGTGAAACTCATGGTTACCAGTAGTTGGCACTTCTGACTTTATGAGAATGGCTTCATATTTGTGGCACCTGGAGGGTGTTCAATACATCCGAGCCTTGATTGCTTCAAGGTCGTCCTTCAAGGTTCCAAAAATAACATCTAATCTTGCTGCAATTTCTGCTAATTGAACAGCAATCAGATCAACTTTTGAACCTCCCATTTTGATTTGACTATTCCGGGTATGAGCCATCTTTGCTTCGTTTCCCGGCAATGGAACCAAATGATAGAACCTAGAAATTTGATTGATTAAAATAAACAATAACTAGTTGACCCGATTCGAGATGGGCTAGTCTCCGGTTAGCTGATTAGGGTTGACAATTCTCCAAATACAAGGTTAACAAACCCCAATATTTTTAATATATAAAACATGGATGATCAATAAACTAAAATACTAGCATATAAATAGACCTAACTATATTAATAATGATGGGGTTACTTAGACCCTTCAGCATCCTCACCCATTTATTTCCCTTGGACCCTTCTACTTCTTTGGATCTGGCTCTAATACCCACACATAGAGAAAACGGGTTCGCATCATATACCAACACATAAGCCATCACCAGAAAAAAAATTGCTAAGAAATCATCCACGTGGTGCCTTAGCATTCTCAACCGATCCCCTATCCCCATCTCTATAATTACACTAAAAAACACTACATTTCTCTCTTCTGTTTAATTAAATATATATTTTTTTTGTACTTTAATTATTACAGTTTTCTCTCTCTACCCTATAATTTACAAAAAATCAATACATTTTCCCCAAATTTACAAAAAATCACTACCTTTTCTCTCCCCACCCTATAATTTACACTCACAACCACTCAAAACCCCACCCTATAATTTACAAACTCCCCACACAAAATTTTGGGGGATTAGATGAGAATGCTCTATTTTCGAGAATACAGATCAAACTTATGTACTGGTTGTTAAATTTTTCAAAATCCTAGTAATATTTCCCAAAGATGATCCACTAGTAATAAAAAAAATTAAAATGATGAAATTGTGAGAGGAAAATGACATTAACTAATATAACTAATAGTAGCTAAACAACTTTGCTGACGTGGCAGTAACTAATTTGACTACGCTACCGTGGCGTCTAATATCTCACAATTGATGCATGAAGGATAAGTAATTGACACGAAAAATGAAACCACAGAGAGAAATAGACCTGGATGATACAGCTCTGAAGCAGCCAATCGTTGACCGGCGTAAAGAACAAAAACGAGGGCAAGCAGAGCTCTGACTGAAAATCAGTTGATTGTATGCAACAATTGACATTACCACAAACAACTAGAGAGTATGCTGGTGGCTGTGGTTGATGGTGAGAGTCCTGATAATCAACCGAAAAAAAAAAACCTCAAAATCACAAAGCATTGGTTCAATAGTACTTACAAAAAACATAAAATCATCAAATCAATAACAAAACATACATTTCGTTGAATTCGATTGGACAGCTATCGCATTCGAGTGATAATTAATAAGACGATTCAGAGCAAAAATCACGAATTCGATTAATATGACCTAAATTATGAATTCAACAACGAAACACTCATACATTTCGTAGACTTCGATTGGACAAATACTACGCATTTGAATAATAATAATAATAATAATAATAATAATGATAGACGGATTAATAACAGAAATCATCAATTGAATTATATAACCTAAATTATCGATTCAGCAAATACTAATAATTCATAAATACAATTGACATCTGTAAGGAATTGCTTACGATTAGTTACTGGAGCGTTGAAGAGTGGAAGAAACAGATTAGGAACGATCGGCGGTGGCAGGCAGATGGATTGATGCCGATGACCGGCGGCCGGTGACGACGGAAGACGGCGGCGAGAGTGGTACGAGCTTGTGGTTTGATTCGTTTGTAATATCAGAGTATCAGGTATTGGCATTGGCGTTTTCCATATGATTTCAAAACACCCCCTCTACTTTTAATGTTGGCATGCATAGAGACATTAGTTGCATGGTTTACGTTCGTGTCATGTTATTCAAGTGTGTGATGTCTTTATTACTACAGATAACTATAACTATTTGAGTCTTGTATGGATCATTGGACTGCATATAGTTAACACGACAACCCTTATAAGCTTCCGTACCGAGGTTTAAAGTATCATTTTTGACTATCAAATTGGTTATAGCTCTTTGCTTGTTGTAAGTCAGTCCACTTATGAACATAATTAGATATTTGTTTGACCATAAGATACATTAGGTATGTCTTCAAAATAACCACTACTTTCAAATCCTAAAAACTAACCGGTACACAAAACGCACTCCACGTGTCCATCTTTGTGTGAAAAACTCATTCCAGGGGTACACGTAATGTGCGTAAACACATGTACTCTTTGTAGAACGACCTTACAGAAAAGTCTTTGTGTGAAAGTGCACTCCATGTAGCGCATATTGTTTGGTCAATTCCACACTTCTGTAAAAACACACGTAAAATTTAAAATTATTTTTTAAAATGTTGTTAAAGTAAGTGAGAGAAAGCCTATAAAATCATGAAAGATGAAAAAGCAAACAAAGGGTAGGGAATATATGAATGTGTGATTATGAAAGTTGTCAATTTAGTCATTTTAAAGTAAACCATTTTACCAATGTCTACCTCGATTATGAAGCAAGAAACAGAGACAAGTTTAAATGACAACTCTTTTTTAAAACATAGGAATTTAATCACACATTAAGAAAGAAGAGAAAAAGATAATATTAGTGAAAATCTCTTGAATACAAAAATACTCTAGTTAAAAATTTATTTCTATACATATTTATGTACGCAGGCCTGGCCCAAGGGGAGGGCGAGGAGGGCAACGGACCCGGGCCCGCTCTCCCAAGAGGCTCATAAATGTTAAAGAAATAAAATTTATATTTTATATATAGTTTGTTTTGACATAAAAGTATATAAAATGACTTTTTGATTGAATGAAAAATTTCCTAGACTATGGAAACATATGTCATAGTTCAGTTCCTACTATTAGTATTCTTTTTTGAATAGAAAAAGAACATTCATTTGTTTCATATGAATACTTTTAGTAACATGTTTATTATTATTATTTTTGTTTATTACATATTGAAAAGTCCATTATAGAGGCTTATTTTTTACTCCTCCCGGACCCCAAATTTTAAAGGGTTACCGGAAACGGCCCTGTATATACGTATATCGTTCATGTCGTAGTAATGTTTTATCCTTCATGTGCTATAAACTTTATTGTTTTGAAATAATGAATCTTTATTCTTACACAGACTTCTTCATGTGCTAGTAATTTGTTAGACTTAGAAGACTTGTATTAGCTCATAACTCGTAAGTAATAACAACAAAATACAAAAACTTCACCGACTAAAACTGTAGATTAACCATAAGTATAAGGACAGTATTTGTAACTTACTCGCCTATTTACCGTAGCTAGGACTCTCTCCAGTCGATCGTTTGACCATTTCTGCAATCGATCAAAGGTATGCGATCTCTTACTATTTATCTTAATAGATATTAAATTGATGCATAAATTGATAGTATTGTGTTGGCATTTGCACGTCTAATTTCTAGATCTAGCAGTATCATCTGTATGTGTAAATCTCACTGCAATTGAACCCTAATTTGGAGTAGACTCAGGATCTCAAATCTCACTGCGATCGCATCCAATTCTTATGTGTTTGCCCTTGTTTTTGTCCTTTTTTGGTTTTCATCAGACAGGAGGTCCTAGGGTTTTGAATTAAGGCGTGAAAAGCTGCTACCGAGCTACTTGAGTTTGGTATAACGAAAAGCTCGAAACAAGCCGAGTTTTTTCATGCTCAAAAACAAAGCTTGTTTAGGCTCGTCGAGCCTTGTGTATTTTTAAGTTTTATGTTGACTTTTGGAATTCTATGTATTAATTTCAAACAGCAGAGTTGAACTTGAGCCATGCTTAGGCTCGTTTAAGTTTTTTCGCAAAATGTATTAAAAAACGTATATGATTTAATTAATAAATAAAAAACGAACCAGAAGGTGAAAAAACAACTCACAAGCTAAGCTCGAGCTTTAAAAAAAGAGCTGGAAACGAGCCAAGATTGAGCTCTTGTAAGTCAAAACGAGCTGACCCGAGCTTGGCTCGTTTACACTCAAATGCTTTTTTTCAGTTCTAAATTATTTAAAAGACTTGCAAACATTTTTTTATTTTTATATTTTTAACTCATTGCAACTTTGACAATTGTGGAAAATGCAGGTTCTTTAAAATTGCATATTGTTTCAAAACTAGTTCTAATTTTGAAGATATTTTATCAGTTCAAATACGATTTTTCAAATTGAACACCTAGATGTATACACACTATGATCATTTAATTTTTGAACAACTTGGAATTACTTGTATGCTTGATCTAATATATTGGATTTTTCTTGTGGTTTTCTTCTTGCAGATGATTACCGATAACGACTTGGGATTCATTGCCAACTTCCTTGGCATATTCATATTTGCTCTGGTAATTGCATATCACTGTGTGCTTGCTGACCCGAAATATGAAGGGAACTGAAGGGGCCTTTTGGTGGGTGAGATGAATGGTGAAATGCAGTTGTAGAGGTGTTATGAGATGATTAAGAATTACACATTTGACATTAAGAAGGCACTATTATGATATTAAAACTTTGGTAATTTTGTTTATCAGTTGGTGGATATTGTGTTTTGTGTTTCCGAGATATATGGTAGGATGTTAAGGACTAGATATCTGTCCAATTTGCGAGTTTTAGATAAATACAGGGGTGCCATTGTGTGAGGTTGAAATTCAATCTGAACATGACCGAAATTTTATTTTCGTTTAAAAAACATCCACCTTGACCTGCACACAATTAAAGTCGTTTCGAATGTGACCCGTTTAACTTATTTTTCTACAGTGTTGAATAATGAAGTTGTAAGCGTGACATTCAGGTTGATCAGTTAAAAAATGGTTAAATAGGTTAAAACATGTCGGCCTCCGTAATTTAGTAAATTAAACTTGCCAACCTGGACTTGAACCCCTTTTTAGAAAGGTGGATCAATTAAAAAAATGGTTAAATAGGTTAAAACACGTCGACCTCTGTAATTTAGTAAATTAAACCTGTCAACCTGAACATGACCCTATTTTAGAAGGGTTAAATGTGACAACCCAAAAGTTTATTATACAGATCTAGTAATCATGTTGTGTTCAAAAATTTTCATAGTATAGCTTGTTTTGTTTCTGTTAGTTAGCGATGGATATGAAGTTATATTCATCAAATTCAATCTCAACAAATATGTTTATAAATGGATTGATTTTGAATGTTTTATCTTCCGGAATGAATCGCCATAATAAAACCAGTTCTACTGATATACTGCTAAAAGTGAAAATGTTCTGATTTGTTTCTAAGCAAATTGTGAAAAATGGGTAGGTCAAGATAGATCGATTGGGGTTGGGACAACCCTTTAAGCATCTCTTTTTTTATCCATTTTTTACATTTAACAAATTGGGTGAAAATATAATTATTGCAATAGAGAACTCACCATAGCACTATAAGATTGCATCAATACGTAGAGAGATAAGGTAACACGCATACACTTGAAAGAGTTCGAAAGAGCCAGCTGTAACTTTTTTTGACGACTTGTGTATCAAGAACTTGCTAAAGTTATACAAAACGGACGACTAAAACCATCATAACAATAACAATAGACCCCTCAAAATGATGAACACCGCAAGAATATTCTAAAATTTATAACATTGAATAATATTCTAAAAATTATAACATTGGATAGAGATTGGTTTGTGATTAATCAAGAAACCATGGAGCTTACGTTGGTGAGACTAGCGTTCAAACATTGTGGAAACCATTCGTCTATTTACAAAAACATCGTGGAAAGATTCGATTTACGAAAACATAAATGTCTCATTGTGTTTTGTTTCAAGTACTATTATTTTATGCCTAAACCCTTTTATTACATCTGAGGTTGCCTGAAGGTCCTAGGTAACAACATTCAAGGCTATCTAAAGGTCCTTCATGTTCATTGGAACATTTTAGTATATTAGTGTGTTATGTGGTACACCAGTTCTTTCTTAGCGTGGCTAGACCCGGGTTCGAAACCCATGGTGGTCGGTTTTGTTATTATTTTTTGAGGGAAATCGTTAAACAAAACGAGGGTTCAAATTGCATTTATTTAAAATTGCAAGGATATTGATATCTTTTCATAGAAAAATTAAAGTTGTGACTTGACACCATATGAACCTTATATGTGAAATGACCACCACATAATTGAAAGTAAGGGGGTGTTTGTTTTTTCTTCAAACATCTTCAAGGGAGCTAATGTCTGCACGCGCGCAGACATTACCCTTGAAGACTGTTTGTTTTTTTTCTTAAAACAGATCTTAAGTTATCTTCTTTCATCTTAAAAGAAAAGCAAAGAAATCTTGCTTAAAACATCTTCGCAAAAAAATCATACTCTTATCCCTTTGAAGCCACCCTCTCATCCACTCCTCCCACCACCGTCCGCCACCACCACCCACCGTACGCCACCACCACCATCCCCCACTGCCACCGTCCACCACCATCCACCGCCACTACCCACCGTCCGCCGCCACTACCAGCATCCACCACCACTACCCATCGTCCGCCACCACCACCACCACCACCACCATCCATCACAGCCACCACCAATCACCACCGTCCACCACCCACCACAACCGTTCATCACCACCACCACCCACTGTCGGACGCCATCACCGTCAACTACCACCGTCCACCACCCACCAAAACCGTCCATTACCACCACCCACTATCCACCACCACCATCCATCGCCACTACCCACCGTCCGCCGCCACAATTTTATTATTATATTTTCTATGTAACTTGAATAAATTACTTCTATCTTGTGAGATAAGTTTGACAGTTATGCAGACAGTATCAGCTTATAAAAACAAACAGTCTTATATTTTCAGCTTGCAGATCTTCAGACCACATCTTCAGTTGCAGACATGAAAACAGATGAAATCAGCTTGCAGACAGTTTATGTCTGCAAAAACAAACAGCACCTAAGTCATCATAGGGATATAAATGCAATTAAATCATCATTTAATTCAAAATTGTAAAATGGAAAGTAGAGATCCATTAGAAAAAGAAGACGTGTCCAAAAACTTAAGCAACAAACAAGAATCGTCGAGAAGGAGCGAGAAGTAATGATATAAAATAAAATCTTCGTCAAAGTGGTCAAGATCTTGATCAGCCGTTGGATTCCAAATTTAACCGATAATCGGACGGTCAGGAATCAAAGTAATGAAGATTCTGGAATATCTTCCACGCCATATAACCTCCTCCTCCTCACATCAAATCACTTTAACAAAAAAAAGCGTTACAATAATATTTTCTTACGCATAATAACAAACACACACGCTCATTTTCTTCTTCTTCTTCTTCTTCTTCAAGAAATATGGCGGGAAAAGGTGAAGGACCTGCAATCGGAATAGATCTAGGGACGACGTACTCGTGCGTGGGAGTCTGGCAGCACGACCGTGTTGAGATCATCGCTAATGACCAGGGGAATAGAACGACGCCGTCTTATGTGGCCTTTACGGACACCGAACGCCTCATCGGCGATGCTGCCAAGAATCAGGTGGCCATGAATCCTATCAACACCGTCTTTGGTAAGATTTTATTTCTCTACTCTGTTTCGCTTAATTAATTTACCAACTGCATTGACTAATTTGACGTTGTTATAAATAATATTAGTAACCTAGGGCTTATTTATGAAATTGTTATAAATTCTATTTTCTGCATTCCTTTTATGCTCATTATTTTATGTATTACTCGTCGAATTACTTTTTATGAAAGCCTAATTATGACGATTCTGTTGAAGAATTGGGGTTTAATCTGGACTGTTGTATGGATCTCCGGTTATAACCCTTTACTGTTCATTACAACTCTGTTCTGTTGTTTCCTGCTTTGCCTGTAAACGAGCTGAGCAGGTCGTTTTCTCTAGCTCGGTCTCGGCTTCTTATTATTTTTTGACTAAATTTTTATTATTTTTTTAAACTAAATTTACATACGTTTTTTTTATTATTTTTTATGTATTTTTGAGGAAAACTATTAATTGCCTACTTGCCTGCTTAGAAATTACTGTATTTACATTTGTTAAATCCTAGATTGTATACTAAACAGAAGTTTTGCTTGAATGACAGATGCGAAACGGTTGATTGGCAGAAAGTTTAGTGATGCTTCTGTCCAGAGTGACATGAAGTTATGGCCATTCAAGGTTATACCCGGTCCTTCTGACAAACCGGTGATTGTTGTTACTTACAAAGGCGAAGAGAAGCAGTTCTCAGCAGAAGAGATTTCTTCAATGGTTCTCATAAAGATGAGGGAGATTGCAGAGGCATATCTTGGCACCTCAATCAAGAACGCTGTTGTAACCGTTCCTGCTTACTTCAATGACTCTCAAAGGCAAGCTACAAAAGATGCAGGTGCGATTGCGGGCCTCAATGTGATGCGTATTATTAATGAGCCTACAGCTGCTGCTATTGCATACGGTCTTGACAAGAAGGCAACTTCTTCTGGAGAGAAAAACGTTCTTATTTTCGATCTTGGTGGTGGTACTTTTGATGTTTCTCTTCTTACCATTGAAGAGGGTATCTTTGAAGTGAAAGCCACTGCTGGTGACACGCATTTGGGCGGTGAGGATTTTGACAACCGGATGGTGAATCACTTTGTTCAAGAATTCAAGAGGAAGAACAAGAAAGACATAAGTGGAAACCCGAGAGCTCTTAGACGGCTGAGAACCGCGTGTGAGAGAGCCAAGAGAACCCTCTCTTCTACCGCCCAAACAACCATCGAGATTGACTCTTTGTTTGAGGGTATTGATTTCTACTCAACCATCACACGAGCAAGGTTCGAGGAGCTCAACATGGATCTGTTCAGAAAATGTATGGAGCCTGTGGAGAGGTGTTTGAGAGATGCTAAAATGGACAAAAGCTCGGTTCACGATGTTGTTCTTGTAGGAGGTTCTACCAGAATCCCAAAGGTGCAACAGCTGTTACAAGATTTCTTCAACGGGAAGGAGCTTTGCAAGAGCATTAACCCTGATGAAGCTGTTGCATACGGTGCCGCGGTCCAGGCTGCTATATTGAGTGGTGAAGGTAACCAGAAAGTGCAGGACCTCTTGCTTTTGGATGTTACTCCATTGTCTCTCGGTTTGGAGACCGCAGGTGGAGTGATGACTGTTTTGATCCCGAGAAACACCACAATTCCCACCAAAAAGGAGCAGGTTTTCTCGACCTACTCTGACAACCAACCCGGGGTTTTGATCCAAGTTTATGAAGGGGAGAGAGCAAGAACAAAGGACAATAACTTGTTGGGCAAGTTTGAGTTGTCGGGAATTCCCCCTGCGCCACGTGGCGTGCCTCAAATCAACGTGTGCTTTGATATTGACGCCAACGGTATCTTGAACGTGTTGGCTGAAGATAAAGTTGGTGGTCAGAAGAATAAGATTACCATTACTAATGATAAGGGAAGGTTGTCAAAGGAGGACATTGAGAAGATGGTGCAGGAGGCTGAGAAATACAAGGCGGAAGATGAAGAGCACAAGAAGAAAGTGGAGGCAAAGAATGCTCTTGAGAATTATGCTTACAACATGAGGAATACAATTAAAGATGATAAGATCGGTTCAAAGCTTCCTGCTGATGACAAGAAGAAGGTGGAGGATGCGGTTGAGCAGGCTATGCAGTGGCTGGACTCGAATCAGCTTGCAGAGGCTGAGGAATTTGAAGACAAGATGAAGGAGTTGGAGGGTCTTTGTAACCCTATAATTGCTAAGATGTATCAAGGTTCTGGTGGTGTGCCTGATATGGAAGCTGATGGTCCAAGTCAAACTGCTGATGGGAATGGTGCAGGCCCCAAGATTGAAGAAGTTGATTAAGTCTAGTTTTGGGAATATTGTTCTTGGTTGAGAAAAGCTTTTTGCAGTATTTTTTTTTCTTTCTTTATAAAATGTATGGGATGGTATGTTTTTAAACTTTTTAATGATATAGCATTCGACCCAATATTTTCCATAATGCTGTGCAACCTAGGACAATAACTATTTCCACAATGCCAATGACTAATAATATTTGATCCATCTTCCCAATTTGGCTGGCTTTAACAAAGTTTATATCTGAATCACCAATACTCGTTACGGTTTGAGAAAACGGCAAATCAAACTAGTTGGGCTGAGCAGGTCAAACCGAACCAGTAACCTTTCAAATCATTAATTTTGAGAAAAATATGATTCATGATGATTGTTCATTCCAAAAATTAAAAGGAATTTTATTTTAGTGAGATCGGACTACTAAATTCTCAACTGCAAAATCCTAAATGTTTGTTTGGACCTCAAAGCACCTACTTGCTTCATTCCAAAGTTTAAACAGTTTAGGTCTTAACCCAAAAATGGAAAAACAGTTAATTTCCAAAGGATAATAACCTGAATGTCTGGGTCTCAAAAAATTGACGTGACTTAATTTTAAGTTTAATCATTCAATCGGTTTAAATCCAAAAGTTAAGCTATCAGTGTGATTGATCAGACAAGTACCAAGGCTTTCGGTATACTTCTGAAGAAAAAAGCATATATTTCATAACTAGGTTATAAACCCGTATACTACACGGGGCTGTGCACAAGAAACTGAGCTTAACATCATTATGTTTAACATGAAATGTCAAAAGCAAATCATCAAATAAATATTGAATAATACGCAAGTAAAAAAATTGGATATATAGATAAACTGTTTGATAACACGGGAAGTGAACTCACTAATAAGAGCTACAACCAATTCTCTCAGTAATTTAAGAATCCTTTTGCAAACATATATGCACATCCCAATATTAAAATGAAAAGCCAAAGTCAAACTGGTGACTTACACGGAGTAAAAATGAAGAATCTATTCACCTTGAAATACATGAGCAATAAAATGACTGATTGCAGATGCTTGTCAAAATCCCACTTATATTTCCAATCTCTATACACAAAATAAAACAAAAAGAAAAGAAAATCATTCATAAAACTTCATAGAAATATACATATATATTAAGTTATTTAGTGAATACTGGCCAAGACAAACTGTACACGAGGGCTGCTTTGTATTTGCAGGTGAAGTTTGCGTGTGTTCAATTAGACAATATATATTGCACATCAACAGTGAAAAGCGCACGACATGAGGTACTCTGCCTGCATTCTAACGCAACAATTAACAAAGATTCAGAATAAAACTTTATTATAAACTGTGATTAGTGGAACAAAGACCTCCGAAGATGAGAAGCGTCTTCCATTAAAATGCTTATGTAAATATGTAATGCATCCGTTGAGTTTTGGTCATCAAATGTTACCAGAATACTATACCAGTTCCCCATTCCATCATTTCTAAACCGCAATACAAGATTAACAAAACTATGCCTTAAAGAATCAATATTGAATACTAATGACTATTGACAGCAAACCTGACAACACGTGTTTCCAAAATATTATAAATGAAGGAGCCACAAAACTGACAGAAATCAGCATGTGTCATGTGATTTGGCACCCTAAGTACACAGATAAGAGACATTCTTCCAACCTAAATAGCTTTACAAAAACTAAATCTGATCACTAAAGATAATTAGGAAAACATGAAACAAACTACTGTTATCTAGTATCATACTATAGTTTTTTGTTTCATTATCTAAAACACTTTTTAACGTTAAGGAATAAAAGGTTGACCCTGATACTGGGTTAAATTTGACCCAACAATAGAAACATTTTTTACCTGTTAATGAAGCAAAAATGTTGACCCGTTAGCAGGTTAAATTTGACCCGATAACAAAACCTTTCTTTACCCGTTAATGAAAGATAACTTGTTGTAAACAAAATTCACACACACATAATGACAAGGAAACCATAATTATATGTTAGAAAATAATCATATTTCAATAGTTGGTTCAACTATTTCAGGTGTGGATCTATGCATATTTGTGGTCATTATCAATCATATCACTCATCCTTATAATCAATCTAATTATGACACAAAATCAACCCGTTTGACCACCCTCTCATTTTACCAAAAATAAAATAACATTATTTGACCTTTTTTAGAGTAAACACAAACCAAAGTCACCCGTTCACTATAAAAAAAGGGTCGAGCTGCCATCTTTACACAACACAGACAAACTATAATCCTAATTTATCACCTATAAGCCACCGAGAAAGTAGTATAAAACTATATTTGCATACCGCAGGGTCATAGATTAATGCTCCTAAAGAAAGGGAAAGATGGACAAGTGGCTCAGGGTATTTAAAACTATCCTCATCAACATTTATTTGCAAAACTTCTACCATTTCAGCATATGGCCCTCCTTCCTCTTTTACATTATTGTGTTTATTGTCCCATGTGGCTTCTTCATTGCAAAAAGGACTCAATGTATCAGAAAGATTATGGGTTCCCAATGAAGACATGGATGAAGCAGAAGAAACCGATGGCCCAGATTGAGATTGATTTTGGTCCCCAAGCTTACAGCAGATAGAGCAGATACATCTGAAAGTCTACCGGGCCTGTCAAGACTGGCACTATCAGTAAACGAAGTTCCAAGGGGATCCCCGAGACTACGACGACTTGTTTTTCTCTCCTGCAATTACTCGTCATTAGACAAAGAAAAGACGGATGGGTTGGGTTGACCTGAAGTATTTTTGACCAAAGAAGTTTTGAATGTTTAATGAATAATTGGTTGCCTAGTATTAGTCTGGTTTACTGAATCAGATGATTTAATTAATAAATTTTATGCATAAAAATGGCTTTTTGGCTTTTCTTTTGTTAATTTTACACGCCTATCCCAAATCGACCTAAAATCAGTTTAATACTTACGTTTTGGGATGATGAATTCGAGTTGGCAGAATTGATTTGATAATGTATTAATTGACCACTTAACCAAGCATCAGAGTTGACTTTTTTGAGGAGTGACTGTTCAGCAACAGGTTTGTAATTGTGATCCAATCTTATGTTCTGAAGGAGATTTTTTGGTATGTGTACTATGAACATGCTGCTAAAAAGTTGTTTGGTAGAGTGAAAGTATATAACGTTCCAAATGAAGTATTGATGTCACCTTCGAATTTGTTACAACTGATCAAGAGATGTCACCTTCGAATTTGGTGTGCCATTTGAAGCAATGCAAGATATTGAGCTCCGATATGGTGTCATCTCCGATTCAACCAGCCCGCCCACACGGAAGATTGATCAGGCAATATTCCCAAGTTTTGCATCATGTGTCTAAACATATGAAGTAAAATTTGATTTTCAATGACAAAATAGCAATTGTATATCAATTCAAGTAACCTCGATTGAAGGAGAAGAGAAAGGGGTCTAAACCATCGTCAAGGTGGTTTTAGAAGAGAAAAAACTGATAGCCGAGAATATGTTGGCAACTCCTCAGATGGAGGGAACAGGTTGAAGCGGCCTAAATTTATGTTATGAATTGTATAAAGTAAAGATAATAATGAGGGCTGTTGTAGGGATGACATGTGTTAAAAAAACCTTGTTTTATTATAATAGTAAATATGGTCAAACGGTTGGTTTCATGTTTTAAACCGGACAAACCGTTAATTTCCAAACGCAAAAACCTGGATCTCAAACCAGTCGACTTACCTCAAATTTCTTCCGTTTTTGGATTGACAGTCCAATCGCAATTTAGACAGTTCAAGCAGTTTCAACGGTTAAAAAACGAACCTTCCTAATTCAGCCAGCGAATGTTGCATCACAACCGTTTTTAGGTTACAAGTTAAGACTTACCATATTCAAATAGCATATAGATAACCCATGGGCTATGAGCAATAAGCAATTTCTTTACTAAACATATAAAAAGATTCAACAAACAAAGATGCAAAAAACGAAATCTACAGAATGCAACTTTCCCACCCTTCATAGTTTCTACTGTTTTCGCTCATGAAGAATGCAAAACTACCCCAATTCTGATAAAAATAAATACGATAAAAAAAAACAGCGAAACTGCGACATTTTCTTCTGTAAACGGTCCATTCACGAATCCTTAAATCAAAGTCTCTGTGAAGTCAACATACTGACGCTGATCACAGACGCGAAGACAAACGCGAACCTCATGTTCTTCCGGTCCTTCCCGATGTTTAGGAACCACAATCTCGAGTATGGTCCCACTATCATCACCATAAGCTTCTATATTAGCATCTTCAGGAATACGCGCAGGCAGAGATATTTCCCTAATAAACTCGCCAGGCGGACAATGCTCGGGTGCAGGATCAGTCAACTTAAAAGTCCTATCTTTTCGTTTCAAGACCGGCATGCACCCGGCACTAACACCAAAGATCTTCACAACACCATGAGTAAGAGTGTTTTTCCATGTAACTTTAACCCTGTTAAGATCACCACAAGGCAAGCTTACAACAATTAAGAATGATTCGTCATCTTCATAAATTGTCTTGGCAGCTGTAACGGGCCCACATGCGTTCCTCATAACCCCCGAAAAATCATTGACCCAATGCGGCTCCACATGATTAACATCAAGAACTCCATCATAGTTATCGTCATCGTTACCATTCGTGAAGAAGTTTTTCTTCCGTTTATTGCTACACCCGACCGTAAGCTCAACCCCGTTTAAACTCCCGTTTGACTCACCGACCACATGCTCTGATGCCTGAGTTGAAAGATTCAACCCTGAACCATTTAACAATTTTTTCGGTTGATTAACGTTCTTGATGACCGGAGGACGTTCAATTTCAAAATCGGTAGTGGGCAGATTCCTCCACGAACCGAAATCACTCGCATCAAGCGGGATTGAAAAGTTTAAATCCCGGCCAGTTAGCTCCACCCATCGTTTTCTATCTTCCTCATCTAACCCTGATAAATTCGGGGCCCGCACGACTTCAATCCCATGAACACATTGCGGATTAGAAAGCCCCCGGTATTGTTTTCTTTGCATTCGGTGAGATCTCACAAACCCTTTATCCGCACTGAACGGAAACTGCTTTTCACCTTGTCGGGAATGCCTGTTCATGTAACTTCTCAGCTGCATCTTTCCCAACGCGTTCTCGGGCCGCTCTTTAAAAACCCACATGTACATATTCTCCATATCATGCTGAACAAGGAAAACATCCAACTTCAAATCTGACTTATCATACACGTTTTCCCGATTCACCTTATTCTTCGATTTCTCGTTTAAAGCCGGTTTGAAGTAGTAATTAAAGAAAAACCAAGCGCCCCACACGCTATCAAGCCGTTTGGCACACTTTTTACCAAGCTTTGTAACATTAATATTCGTTTCCACTTCATAATGTTGCGGACCTAATCCAACCTCCAACATGTCACACGCGTCATGAAATGGCGGAGGGCTCGGTTCCGCTGAAAACGGAAGGTTAATATCGGGAGGTAAGCTAAGAACCACCGCTCGGTTCAGCTCTCGTTCCATCTCATCATGTACCGATATACATGAATCCATGGATAACATTGTTGACAGATGATTATTATTATCCATGGATAAGTTAGTCAGCAAATCTCCATTAAGTTTCTCTTTTGCAGGCATTATTGTGATCTTATCTTCTTCGGTGGAATCACTCGTCCCACCACAATCAACGCTCAACAGCATGAGAAGAAACAAAAAACCTCATACAATCATGCCGTAAACCTAAATCAAAGAAATCAATTTACACCTTTCTATATAAAAAAATTTCCTAAATCATACACAATTCAACCGAAACTCCTTATATACATTCTAATTAGGGGTGTTAAATGCGTTGTGTCTCCAATCGGACACGAACCCAAACCCAAAAATCCTATAACACGTGAACCTGAACAAGACCTGCATATTTGTGGGTTGACCCGAGCACAACCGGTTTGACCCGAAAGTTTATAACTTTTTAATCCTTTTCACATATTAATAGTCTAAAATTACGTTTATTACATAAAACACACTTTAAAAAATTAAATATAAAATACACGGTTTAAACGGGTCAAGCCGCGAACCCGTCAGTTCTATCATGCCCTAAACCTAAATCAAAGAAATCAATTTACATATTTCTATACAAAAATTCCCCAAATCAACTCAAATCATACACAATTCAGCTGAAATTATAAACAATATCAATAATTTAAACAATTTACGATGAATTTGGTTCAGAAATCAAACGAATTGATCGATAAATACAAACAATTTCATAATAAACAGAACGGTTGATGAAACCCTAAGCCTAGAAAAGTCAAAATTGATAACCTTAGAGAGACAAAGATTGAGATGTTAACGTGGGAGAAAGAAATGAGACGAGGTTGTGTTTGTGTGTGTGTTGGTTTGGTGGTGTGAGGTGGGACCTACACTAGTTGAACCCGAGTTTTATTAAAGGAACATGTGAGTTTAGTTATGTTAAATATTATTTTATTTCATTTATTTATTTGTTTAAGAGTAAAATGTATTTAGTATGTGTTAAAGCAAATCCTTACCAGATTTGGATTGGGTTATGATCCACCTCTAGATTGAAATAAATATGGAGTAAAACTGTAAAAGTAAATATAAGAACACCCAATTAAAGATGTAAAAGCTGGTATTTCATATCATATCACATTGTTATATATGGAGAGCGAACACATTTCTCGATTGATGGCCGGTGTAGAGGAACACACTTTAAAAATCACCAAGCCTTTCTCTAATAATTAGGCAACTAGCTATAAACAAAAATGTTGTTGTAATTTGACTCTGTTAACAACGACCTAATGCATATATTAATTTACTTGAAATACAAATAAAGAGTGCAAAGAAATTTGAGAATATGATAGTTTGTCATTCACATAAAAAAATTCAATTCCAGATATATTATTTATATATTTACAACACCTGAAACACAAATACAACGACTAGAATTTCACGTTTACGATATCAAATTACCAAAAAAAAACTATACAAACAAATTACCAATGCACATATACATTCTCAAAGCCATTTAAAAAAAATAAAAAGAAAACACATATACATTCTCACACGATGGTGCAACGCCCATTTGGATGATCATGACTACGAGTAGTAGAGAACCCATAAAAATCCGGTGGATACCCGTAGACCACTTGTTCTGCCATGGGCATCGCTGGTGCCGACGGTTCTGTGGCTGCCCATGATGGCGCTGGTGCTGGTGCATACTCGACATCCGCACGATCTATCTGTTGAACACCCATATTGCCACTTGGTTCGGGTCTAACAACCAGTGCGGTATCTCGGTTGATGAAGTTGATCCTGACTATATTCCAATTTGTAATCTCCACACCACCATTGACCTGGGCCATTCTAAGCATAGCTTGGCCTAACCCATGAAGATCTAGAGTTTGATTTGCGGGTACTTGATCATGCGATACGATATAATTAGGGATTTGGTTTGTAGGGACGAGGGCTCGTGATTGTACCACAACTGATTTCTTAATTTGGCGCTCGAGAGCGCACCTGATCACTTCACAGTTTTCAGCAGTCTCGATCGTGACATTACCGCTTTCACGATCGAGTTCCAACAACTTAACACCAATTCTGCGTAGTGCGATTCTAACCTTTCGTGAGCAACCGTCGCAGTTATGAAATCCGATGATATGAAGAATTATTGTCATTTGAAATATGATTTTATTTGACTTGTCTCTTAAGGAAGGGGATCGAACGAGATAATGTTATTGAAGGAATATGAATGGTGATAATGGTTTATATAGATTTGGGATGTGTATTGATTGCGCCATGCATTATACTAATATTAATTAATTGCGTAACAACGTATGGAAGAATAGTGCCTCCACATTTCCTAGAAATTATTTGATGTTTTCTCCCATGTGTTTATCTTTGAATTTAGTGGGCGTACGTACGTGTAGCGTGCTAGCTTCAATTAACAAATACAGAACCATGACTTTATGGTATTATAACAATAAATTATGGCTTTATAGTATCATAACAATAAAAATAGAACCATGATCATTTCCATTACTTTCGATCGGTGCAATTTATATACAGTTTATTACATATTAAGTACTTAGTGAAAAATATTGATTTTATACAAACTATATGAGTATATGACTTTGCCTTGTTTATATATATATATTTTAATTTTAAAAAGAAAAATAGCTAAAAAACAACTAAAAAGTATAATGTTATATTTAGACATTTATAATTGGGAATTACTACACTAAATTAGTAATGCTCTAGTTAATATGTGGGTTCATGTTAATAACAGCGTATCCTAATATTTGGAAGTTGATTCATGTTTAATAATAGCAAACATGTATTGGGACTTTAGGCATTAATGTGTTATTAAATCCAAATCTGAAAATACTACATGGTACGATTGGATGGTTTTTTTCTTATGACAATTGTATAAATCTGTTGACCAATGTCCAATATTATTTTTCACGTCAAGGTGTACGTAAGCATAAAATAGAAGATGAAAGAGACTATGACTGCGCTAAACCCAGGACTTCACCTACGCGTTTGTAGCCGACCAAACGACTATTTCATGAATAAAAACGGCCGTTGGGCCCATATACATGAAGTAGCCGCTAAGGTAGTAAATTACTTATGAGTTGCCACATCTATGTTAATTATATTTATGTTTATATATGCATACATACACATACACATACCTATATACGTACCCCTCTCTCTCTCTCTCTCTCTCTCTCTCTTGTTGGGTTATAGTGGTGATCAGTTAACGGTTTACCAATTAAACCCGGTTTTAATTAAGGTTTCATAATTATTAATCTCATTAATTACTATCAACGTAACAGATCGGATAAATTAAACGAGTAATCATCACTTTATGGAACTTGATAGGATCTGTTTACATACAATATGATTACAAATCTTAACAACCAATTAAATATAAATCAAAACCGACAATATTTAATTTTACCTCGGTTAATAAATAACCGTTTGAGACACCGAGGGATAACAAACTTCGCTACGTGACAATGTTAAACGAGACTCTGTGGTGGCGGTGCTTGGAGGCAGCCGACAACAGCGGTGGACGGCGGCGGCGGTGCGGTGGCTGGACGACAGCGGACAACGCAGAGGCACAAGATAACAGCGGCGGTTGATGGTTTCCAACGGGCTGGGTGGATGACGACGGTGGAGTAGAGAGAGAGGGGGCTAAAAGCCTTTTGGTGGCTAGGTTTTTTTCTAATAATCGACTTATCATTAGGTTAACTAGTTATAATAAACTTGTTAATCCTAACCAGATCACCAAGCCCATCTCTAGCCTGGTTCATAAATAATACCATCTCATTATTATTATTAATACTGGCTAACTTGTTTAAGCAGGTTTTAGGTTCGTTACACAAAATGTAACTCTCACGGGTCATAACTCAGTCAGCGTTATCTTAACTGAACCAATCCATAAAATCCAAAATCTATATATACACACACGCTAGCTTATAGCCTACATATTACTTGAATTGTTTTTTACATTTGTCATTTGTCGTTTCTATTATTATTGTGAATATAATTTTTTGAATTTTAATTTAATTTTGTAAAAGAGTTTGTTATATTCCTTTAGAAACGGTGATGACAATTGGTTGATAACCCTAGAGAGACTAAGATTGAGATGTTAACGTAGGAGAATGAAACGAGACGATGTTGTGTGTGTTTTGTGTGTTGGTTTGGTGGTGTGAGGTGGGACCTACAATAGTTGAAACCCGAGTTCATTAAAGGAACATGTGAGTTTAGTTATGGTAAATAATTATTTATTTATTTAAGAGTAATTAAAGCATGTTTGGTATGTTTTAGAGCTATAGATTGAATGATATTTGTATCTCTTCATCTTGATTGTAAGCAGTGGCGAAGCTTCAGCTTAGTCACAACGGTAACCGAAGTCACGGACTTAAAAAAATTTTGGTTGGGGTCGTTTATTCGGTTTAAGTCAGGTCAAACAATATGATATCTAAATATCTAATTTTTCTTTATTCATGCGAATGATTGTTCTTATAATAAAAAATAATAATAAAAACTAGATAATTGTTTAACCAACATCATCATCATCATCATCATCATCGTACTCAGTATATCCCACCAATAGCAAAGCTATGGTAGGGTCTGAGGAGTGTAAGATGTAAGCAGCCTTACCTCTACCCCATAGGGATAGAGAGGCTGCTTCCGGTGAGACCCCCGGCTCGATAGTAGTTTTGCATCAAGCCTTGGACATAAGGCACATAGCACTCAATCATCGGGACACCGGCTGATCGGTGCATGTACCCTTATCTTTCAGCTATCAACGCCACTACATGATGCCTGATTAACCGTCCGTCACTTTTAACGTTATTTTCACGAGATTAGTAAAATAACGTCAAAATTAGTGCAATTTAACTTTTGCCCACCCGAGGGTTCACACATAATTGTTTAACCAACAAAGACCTAAAATATTCATGAAAATGCGAGAGGAAGGATGCGGTTACTCAATGTGACCTACAAATCTACAATTACAACACCTGAAAACACAAACAAAATCACCAGAAATTCCAAGTATACAAGATCAAAACTACCAATAAGAAGACGTTCAAAAGCATCGTCAAAACAGATAAATATTTTACATTTGGCTTCAAAAGGCACACATACATCCTCACATTATGCTGCAACACCCTTTTGGGTGGTCATGTCCACAACTTTTAGACACTCCAGAATAATAATAACCCTGTGGATACCCATAAACCGCGTGTTCCACCACAGGCATCATTGGTGCCGACGGTTCTGTGGCTGTCCATGGTGGTGACCGTGGCGGTGGCCGTGGAAGCGCATGCTCAACATAAGCATCTCTTATTTGAACACCGCCTGGTGAGGTTCTCTGTGAATGAAGTAGATCCTGGTCGTGTTCGTGTTCGTCCGTGTGATCTCCACGCCATCCAAGGCCTGGACCAATCCAGCAACAACCTGTGCTGCTACCTCTTGAATGGGACCAGGGCTTTGGTTTGCGGGGACGAGCTGTGATAAAACAATAACTGGTTTCTTAAGTCGGAGCTGGAGAGCGTGCCTGATTATCTCAGGATTTTGATCAGGACTCGCATTAATCGTGACACTCCCACTTTCACGATCGAGTTCCACCAATTCAACACCGAGTTCATGTAGTGCCTTTGTAACCTTTAGTGAACAACCATCACAGTTATGAAACCTGATGATCCAAAGAAAGATCGTCATTTGAAATATAATTTTATTTTTTGGTTAAGCGTTAGTAATTTATATAGGATTCATGCATACGTAACCACATTTGAAAATTTGTGTCTATATTCTGGGGAAGTTCTTTGTTATTTCTCTCTATTTTGCTTGTGTTTTCCTGTCGACAATAACGTGTCGCGTGCTTCAGTTAACAACATGTAAAATCATCAGTCATATGAGTTTTTTTAGTGCATATTATAATTCAAATTAGTAGTTGTGTATATTTTAAGATTCCATCTTCTAATATATTTAATCATTTTCATCTCAAACTTTCACAATTAACTAATCAAATCAAATATGATGAAGTTCAGTGAGTCAAGAAATTGAAGAACGGTTGTATCTTTTAACCGTCAAGCAGCAACTACCGTAATTTAAGTCATGACACTTCAAGTCTTTTTCGTATAGAAATTATGTTAATGACATGGTTGTAATTTTGATTGGTTTAAATCTAAGCTGGCCGGTTAACTATAATATTTAAAATGTTTTAAATTATATTGTTTAATATAATTTAAAACTTAAATTCATTAGTTTCCAAGAATTTTCTGAATACTTTTGGTAACTATTTTATACATTGATCATTGTTTATACCATTTCTGTAACATTTTTATACCAACTACTACCCGTCATTCACTGCTATCTACAACATCATCCAAGTCACCAACCTCCACAACAGTCCCCACCATTTTTCACCGTACGTAAACGTTTCCATGAAACACTACAAAATAAAGGGCTATCACCTGGCGCTGTACGCATCGGTGTTCCATCAATAACCGCGGTTGAAGAGGTATGTACCCGCCTCAACACCGAGCAAGGCGGGTCAACCCACAAGATATAGACAAGAAGCTTGAAATCAAGACATTATGAAGGCACAAAGCCAAAACCTACGCGCATGGCGCATATCACATATGCTCACGCATATCACATATGTTCATGCATCACATGCTCAGGCATCATATGCCCAGGCACCACACATGCTCAGGCATCATATGCCCAGGCACCACACATGCTCAGGCATCATATGCCCAGGCACACATATGCTCGCGCATCACATATGCTCACGCATATCACATATGCGCGTGGCGCATCAGCGCGCGGCGCATATCACATCTGCGCATGAAACATCTGCGCGTGAGAATAAAGAGAGGACCTCGCGCATCCTCAGGATTGGCGCATATCACACATGCACATAATCAACCTCGTCCTTATCCAAATCAGGATTAGGGCAACCTTGATTGTGCACGTCAGACAACCTTCCAGAAGGTATCTTTTTAAGGAATAAGAATATGCTGATGTTGACAGCTGCCAAATGAAAGGTGGACAACTCAGCATAAACCATGTGCTACCACGTGATTACAACCAATGAAAAAGCACCAGGTGTCCCCAAGGACACGTGGCGCCAAGCAATTGGAGGAGGCCAACAAAACCCTAATTGGGTCTGAGCCCAATCAGTGGAAACCCTAGCACTATAAATACAGCATCAACTCCACAAGGAAGGATCATCAAATATCACCTGACAACATACAATCACAGAGTATTCAGCTATTAAGCAATACACTCCAAATTCCTTACTCTGACATATTATTATCTTCTCCCACAAATACTTATTCTCACACCGGAGGGTTACCCCAAAGAGGACCCCTCTGTCCCTTTCTGAGGGGTAAGTTGACGGTGTTGTTCGTTTTGTAGGTGGAAGAACATCAGATTCAAGAGAAACCATCGGTGAAATAGCATAATCACACCCGAGTAAAGTAGATCGTCTACCAGTGAGTCGATCCACGCTTCTTCATTGGCGCCATCCACTGTTACAACGGCAATCAGATCTCATCAGATCTATACATAAAAAAAATCACCATGGTTTCCGGCGTTCATAACGTTGATCAAGTTCTGGAGGATATTGAACGTGAGGATGTTAATGAGGGACAGCAGTTTCTGAGGGGGCCGCGTGATTCTACGCGCACCACCAGTAACCGTCCCTTCATCACAACTCCTCACGGCCAGACTGAAACTCCTCCAGACGATCTCACGTTACAAAATCTTGCCGGCGCGAAACAAAAAGGACCAATGGGTCCAGAAGATGAAACAAATGATCCTAAAGAATGGCTCATAAACGAGCAGCGGCGTCTAATGGACAAGTACAATGAGATGGTCAAACAAAAAAAACTAGCCGACTTAACGCAAAGGCAAGCGTTTGATAAGCAAACTGTTCATGGAACAAAAAGGCCGCGCGCGCCGGAAGAAGGACATTCTGTTCACACTGCACACACTGAGTTCAGTGATGAAGAAGTGCACAGCATGAGGAAGACGCGAGATACTCATGCAGGAGGCTCACAGCTCCGCGCGCCTGTGAACATGGCGCCTGGAGCCAGAGCCGATCTGGATCTGCACATACCGTACAGCCCACCAGTTAGAGGGCAAGTGGACGTAACCACACCGTACAGACCGGCCATCTTGGTGAAACATTCAAAGTTCACTGAGCGCATCGCTAAGGCTCCCATCCAGCACAAAACCAAGATGCCAAGTGGTTTGGGCAAATATGACGGCACAACAGATCCAGACGATTTCTTGCAAGGTTTTTACAACACGGGAAACCTAGAGAGCTGGACGATGCCAACATGGTGTCACATGTTTGCTCGCTGCCTCACGGGCGCGGCGCGTGTCTGGTTCGAGAGCTTGCCGACTGGGCAAATCGATGGGTTCGAGGAACTTTTGGAAAAGTTCCAAGCCCACTTCGTACAGCAGCGCAGACACACGCGCGACCCTGATGACATCATGCACTGCGTGCGCAGGAATGATGAAACGATTGAAGACTACATCACTCGTTTCAATCAGGAGTCTCTGGCAATCGGAGGTATCACTGAGCAACTATTGCGCGTGGCCTTTATACAAGGCGCGCGCAGTGATCAACTCCGCCGAGCTCTCGTAAGCAGAGATGGCATGCCCACCACGTGGGCCAAGTTAATGGAAGCCTCGCGAGTTTTCGCGAGAAATGAAAAACAAATTGCTCAAGATAGGGCAAGAGAAAGAGCGCATCAAGCTGAGTCACCGCGCAGCAAAGAAAAAAGGGGCAAACAGAACTCTGTATGGTCCAGGTTGCAACCAACCAGTTTTTCTTCCGCAGAAAAGCAGGCGCAACCAAGCTCACCCCAGCCCCAAAAAGATGTTCGTAATCGCGGGGAGGGTGACAAGAGGGAAGGCGGCAGAGATCCTAACAAACCTCTGCCAAGAATATGGACTCCCCTCACTAAAACGCCTTCACAGGTGTTAAACACTGAGAATGTCCAATTCAAAAGCCCCAAGCCACTACATTACAAGGGACCATCAGACAGTGGCAAGTACTGTGAATTTCACAAGTCCACAGGACACAACACTGATGCATGCCACCACTTGAAGGATGCAATTGAAAAGGATGTGAAATCAGGCAAGCTGGCTCACCTGGTAAAAAACTCAAGACCAGAAAATGAACAACCAGAGGGAGCCTCTGCCAGCAAAAGGTACAAAAGAATCTGTGTAGCCGAGGGAGGAAGGCAAGGGCAAACATCAAGAAAGAGAAGTGCGCAAATCCAAGGAGATTGGCGCGAGCAACAAGTAATCTTCCCAAGAATCAGGGGAGGCCCTTCCATCAGCAGTCCTCTTGTCATCACTACACACATTGCTCATTATGAAGTGTCGAAAGTCCTGGTGGACACTGGCAGCGAATCAGACATCATGTATGAGCAATGTTTCAGAAAACTGGATCCGGCAGACCAAGCAAGGCTTGAAATTGTGAATGCACCAATCTCTGGTGTTTCAAATGAAATCATTCATCCCCTAGGTCAAATACAATTTGAACTAACCATGGGGGATGAGAAACACAAGCGAGCCGAAGTTGTTAACTTCTTGGTCTTGCCCACCACTTCTTGCCACAATATGATCTTGGGTAGGGGAACGATTGCCCAATTCAACGCCATACCGTCGCCAGCGCACGGCGCGTTGGGGTTCCCAACACCAACAGGTATAACTTTTGTATACCGGGATCATTTGTGTGCAGTGACAAGTACTCCGCGGGAGGGGAAAATGAAACTTCCAATGGCAGACAACGCGCCAGAGGAATGGATTCTCAACCCAAAATTCCCGGAGCAGAAAATCACAATTGGCGCAACGATATCAGACGACACGAGGTTGAGAATGAAAAGGTTGCTCACAACATATATGTCGGTATTCGCGTGGCAACACTCTGATATGACTTCGGTTCCGCGAGATCTGGCGCAGCATTCTCTAAACACCTTCAAGTCTGTAGAGTCAATTGCTCAAAAGAAGAGAATCATGGGGGATGAAAAGGCGAGGGCCATGAATGAACAGGTTGAGGATCTACTGCGCGCAAACATCATCCGCCCGATACGATACCAGACGTGGGTAGCCAATCCTGTGATGGTAAAGAAAAGTAACGGGTAGTGGAGGATGTGCATTGACTTCAAGGACCTCAACAAAGCGTGTCCAAAAGATTGTTACCCCCCTCCCAAACATCGACGCAAAGGTGGACTCCGTGGCGCCATTCAAGCTCAAATGTTTCCTGGATGCCTACAAAGGCTATCACCAGATTCAAATGGCACCACAAGATGAGGACAAGACCGCATTTAGAACCGACAAGGGTGTTTTTTGCTACACAAAAATGCCCTTTGGTTTGAAGAATGCGGGCGCCACCTACCAAAGACTTATGGATGCCGTTTTCAGCGAGCAAATCGGAAGAAACCTAGAGTCTATGTGGATGATTTGGTGATCAAGAGCAGGGAGGAAAAGCAAATGCTCAAAGACATCGAAGAAACCCTTGGGCGCCTAAAGGAAGTTAACATGAAGCTCAATCCGAGCAAATGTACTTTCGGCGTACTGGAGGGAAAATTCCTAGGTGTAATGGTCACCAAGGATGGTTTCAAGGTGAACCCGGAGAAGGTGGAGGCCATCCTTGACATGCCCTCGCCATCCACCATGAAAGAAGTCCAGAAGCTGAATGGTAGATTGGTTTCATATACACTATAATTAATAACAATGGATTTTTAGTGATGGAGGATCGATCTTCACCAAAATGATCTCGATTGGTATTTCGTCAAAAATTACGGCCAAACTACTTTAAAAATAATACTTTATTTTCGTATCTTTTGTAATATACGAAAATTTGAAATAATAATAATAATAATAAATAATAATTATAATAATAATAATAACAATAACGTAATAACTGACGGATATTTGGGGTCAATTATTAGAGGTGTTAATATCTTGTTGGAACGAAAAATAGTCGAACATTTTAGATAAACGATAAAAATAAGGTTTATGGGTTAGTTAAATTAAATTATAAACATAGAGGTTTGTTTTGTAAAGATTAAATTAATTATTCAACAAAGTAGGAGGACTACTTTAGCCATATACCAAAACTTATTTTGAAAACCACTGATCTTCTTTATCCACATTTTTCCGGCAAGGAGTTTTGAAGATCAAGTTTAATCTCAAAAACCAGAATCCGTGCTTCAACGCCGCCGCCCTGCAACTCATCGCCGGAAAACGCCAACCTCCTCACCCCCAGTTGCCCCGCTGCCATATCGATCTCTTTGATCTAGCGAAGATATAGCCACCGTCACGAACCGACCACCTAGCAATCCGAGTTGTTCGGTTTCGCCATATCAGTTTCGGATACCGACGACGTACGCCACCACCGTTCTGCAAACTTCCGGGAATAAACCACCATCGACCTCTCTGTTTTAGTGAAGACAGTTATCGTCACGCTTTTCACCGCTCCCGCTCCTCGATCCGTTCGGTGCTGTTCGGTTACGAAGGTAATGGTCGTTTTTGTTAATCCTTTGTTGTTTAGCCGATATGGTTTCATATGGTTGTTCGGGTTCTAATTGGTTTCCGGCGACTTTATAGTTTCCAAGATGGGAAATTATTTATTAATGAAAGTTTTATAACTCCTTTGTTCGTTTGATTCAGCTCCTATATTAAACAACCACCGGTCATGTTTGTTTGTCTCTGTAAATAGAAGACGAAGATGATTATTAAAAGGTTATTATTATTATTAGACAGAATTATAAATTTTGTCCTTTAAAAAAAGTCAAATTACGGTTCGTGTCCTTTTTTTAGTTTCCTTGCAGGCGGTGTCCTTTAAACATTTTTTCCTACACGTTACGTCCTTTACGCTAACTGGGTTAGAAAAACTCAGTTAAATACCCTCACGTGAGACGCATGTGAGGGCATTTTTGTCTTTTCGTCTACCCTGCAACTTCTTCTTCTTCTTCTTTTTTTTCTTCTTCTTCTTGCAGATCTCAATCAACTCCTTTCTCTCTTATTTCTCTCTCTACGCCACCACCATCACCATACCACAACCACTCCGACCATGGATTTCCTCAAACACCATCACCACCGCCACCACAGGTCTGCCACCAACCACCGCTCCATCTCCGACGCCGACTCCCATCTCCGACGTCGACTCCCACTCCGGTCGAATCCCTTCTTTCCAAAACCCTAAACCCCTCTCACACCCAGAAACCCACAAAACGACGGTCAATTCCCCTCGTTCCGACGCCGTCACAAAACCTAGAAACCTTCCATCACCATCACCAAACAAAGCTTCCCGGGACCTGATTCCCAAAACCCAGAAAGCCGAAACTCAGCTCCGACGCCATGTGGCACAAACCGTGGCGGCCGGAACTTAACAAGGCGTAACCCACGCTGTGAAACCTTGCCGGAGAAATAGTTAATTGTATCCGGTCCAATCAAGTTAAGAAACGAATTAACGTAAAAGGTATGATTATCTTGAGTCTTGTAAGCTTTCTTGATCATAAAGATTGCAACTTGAGAGTTAATAGGATTGAAATTGAATTGGGGGTTTTGAAACCCTAAGGTGTATACAGCGGTGTTTACAGTTGATTGAGATCTGCAAGAAGAAGAAGAAGAAGTTGCAGGGTAGACGAAAAGACAAAAATGCCCTCACATGCGTCTCACGCGAGGGTATTTAACTGAGTTTTTATAACCCAGTTAGCGTAAATGACGTAACGTGTAGGAAAAAAATGTTTAAAGGACACCGCCTGCAAGGAAAGGACACGAACCGTAATTTGGCTTTTTTTAAAGGACAAAATTTGTAATTGGGTCTTAAGATTTTAATAAGAAACAAGTTTGAAAGTTGTAAATAATATATTTTATAAACAAAATAATAGTTTTTAGACAAACGTATAATAGGCAGGAAATTATTAGAAGAAAGAAGTTTGAAGTGAGATATAATAAATATATAAACAAACTTTTAGTATTCAAAAAACCAGAATTAAACTAATAAAACTATAAAATTGACGGAATAGAAAAAATTTAAAAGGGTTTTAAAAAATTGTATACTTATATTTTACGTGTGTTGTCTGAATATATCAAAGAGCACATCACTAATAATATGATTTCTTGTTAACATGTTATTTATTTACTATCACTGATATAAGATTTATAAAACGAATAAGTAAATGGTTTGATGTGTTTAACAAATTAGTTAATTATTCAAAAAGTCGTCGTCGCTGGAAAAATCAATCAGTATTCGAATCAGTCAACATGCATGGATTTTTGTAAATCTAATTAACAACGTGTAACATCCCGAAATTTCTAAAGTAATATTTATTATCTTATTTTGTCGGGTGAAATAAACGAGTTAGTGGAACGATAATAATAATAGCAAAATATGAAGACTTAGTATGATAATTAGATGGGATTAGATATGGACCAAAAGGAAATATGGGCCTTCGGTCCATGGGCTTATGGGAGTATAAATACCCCCTTAAACCCCAATCCTTTCCATTCCATCCATTTATCCATCCTAATCTCTACACACTCCAAAACACACACAACCCGAACCAAGATCCAAAGGCGAGGACCCGAGCTCGTTGGTGCTAGATCGTCGTGACGAACCAAAGCAACAAGACCAGCTCGTGTTCGTAGTTCGACTCATTTACGGTACGTTTATATCGAGAACTTGTTCGTTTAGGTTTGGATTAGTATAAAAATGATAGATCTGTGTTTGTATGGTAAAAACGAATCCAACAAAGCTAAACTTACTGAAAATGGATATGATTTGATGGGTTAATCGATTGATAAAAGAACCCGTAACCTATATGCCTAAATCGCACCCTTTAAACATCGATGTTAGGTCGATTTGATGGTTGGGGTTTGTAGGCGCTGGTCAGACGATTCCGTGGATACCTAAATCGAGTTATTTGGTTAAGAAACGAAGATGATTAAGGGATTTAAGGACGAACAGTACCTGCAGCTGGACAACTTCGCCTGCAAGCTAAGTTCGCCTGATGAACTTCGCCTGCAAAGCTAAGTTCGCCTGATGACAACTTCGCTGCAAAGCTAAGTTCGCCTGATGACAACTTCGCCTGCAAAGCTAAGTTCGCCTGATGACAACTTCGCCTGCAAAGCTAAGTTCGCCTAAGGTTTAACTTCGCCTAAAGCTAAGTTCGCCTAAGGTTTAACTTCGCCTAAAGTCAAGTTCGATTAGAAAATAAATTAAAAACGATAAGTAAAAGTAAACTAATACTAGGCCACCAGATTAAATCAGGCGAGTATTGATACGTGTAACTTATACAGTCAGCCGAGCTCAATTAAAGAAGGGATTTACAACTATCGGAGGAAGAAGCAGAGTTCAGGTGAGTTTCTAGCCCCATTTATGTGTTATGTTTTCGGGGCTGTGTGCATACTCAATATGTTTGTTAATACACTTATCCTAAGAGATAAGTGTATGCCTTATGTGAATAATGTAAAATGTATGAACGATGGCTTGACGGTACGTGAACGATCTTCGGATATTGCACGTACTGTCAGGTTGTAACGCTAAGTATAAGGTAAGTATGATATGTATGCTTATGTGTATAAATGAAATAAAGTTAATAAAAGCAGGAAAGGATGGATGTACGGTAACGAAGAGGGAATCGAACCCTACTAATATTCGAGAACTAGGGAACCGAACCCTACTAATATTCGAGGAAAGAGGGAACCGAGCCCTAATAATACTCGAGGAAAGAGGGTACCGAGCCCTAATAATACTCGAGGAAGGAGGGTACCGAGCCCTAATAATACTCGAGGAATGTAGGGCGTAATGCTCTTTATAACGTAAGATATGAAAGTAAGTTAATACAAAAGAAAGTATGAAAGTATGATGTATGGTTGTATGGTAACGAAGAGGGAATCGAACCCTACTAATATTCGAGAACTAGGGAACCGAACCCTACTAATATTCGAGGAAAGAGGGTACCGAGCCCTAATAATACTCGAGGAAAGAGGGTACCGAGCTATAATAATACTCGAGGAAGGAGGGTACCGAGCCCTAATAATACTCGAGGAAGGAGGGTACCGAGCCCTAATAATACTCGAGGAATGTAGGGCGTAATGCTCTTTATAACGTAAGATATGAAAGTAAGTTAATACAAAAGAAAGTATGAAAGTATGCATGAAAGAATATAAGTTATGTGTATTGTATAGTGTATGATTAACTAGAACTCACTCAGCGTAGCTGACTTTTAGTATGCACGCAGGTGAGTAGAATGAGACAGCTAGCTTGAGCGGGCACATGGTGGGCGAATAGGAGACTGGCATCTGAAGACTCAAGATGTTTTAATGTAATTGACGTTTATTTTGAAAAACAAGAATGTTTAATTAAGGCAAGTTTTGGATTGTTGTAACGTTTCATGAAAGCTTTTATATTCCGCGAAAGTTTTAATGAACTCTGATTTGTAAGAACTGTGTTTATGAGTAAATCCGACGCTAAAGTAAGGCTACCGGGTTCGGGGCCTTACACAACGTAATTAGACGATAGATGCTCGTATCGGTTTAAGACGAGTTATTTGTTTTCCGGTTTGCTTTGCTTGCTAAACTACAAGGTACGGATTCTGTTTTTCTTCACTCGAAGTATTAATTATATTTCGTTGCTCTGTAGTACGGTTGCTGTTTTCGTTTACCTGTAGTATAAATTATATTCCATTTTATATTCGGTGTCCGTCACTTTGTAGCGTGGACTTTTTAGTTTGAGTTCGGTTTACTTATTTGGTATGTTTTATATTTATTTTTGTAGCATGCAATAGATTATATACTTTGTACTCGTTATTGCATGTTCCGTTAGTAGCATTTTTGTTGCATATTTATATGAAATTAGCTTTTGTACTCTGTCACCTCGAGCATGTCTGAAATGTCGTATGGGCGTCAACGGCATGCACTTATCGTGACAGTGTGTAATAAAAGTTCACGGCGTCTCTAACTAGTACTTTGGTAGTACTTTGGCCCCTAGAGGTGTATAGATCGATCTTAGCTCTGAGTTTGTGTTTGTTGTGTGGAGATGGAATAATTGGTGTACGCCACGCTCACCGTCTCATAGGTGCATGGACTAGCTAGTTGTGTACCAGTCTGTTCTGTTTAGGCTCGTGGGTGCTTCTGTTTCACGTGACTTGAGTTCTTGATATGTGTAGTCACGTGGTTTGATGTGTGTATATATTCTGATATGTTTCTGTATGCGTTTGATTTTGTTACGACCAAGTGTCGGATTATGCGTCAGTTTATGTTTAGTATTTTTGTCAGTAAAAAGTTGGTTTCGAGTTTGAATCAAAGTTCTTAGACTTACTTTTCCTTCGTCTGGCCTTACCTATACTATTGTTCTTTCCGTTACTGGGCAATTTTTGGCTCAGCCGTATTTTCTTTGTTGTGTTTTTCTTATTTGTTCACAAGTAATCTGAGACTCGGGGGAATTAGTGATGAGAGAGACTAATGAAGTTCAAGATTTTAAAAGTTAATTCATTTTGGTTTAATAATATGACTTAGGTTACTTTGATTTTTGTTGTAATTTGGATCGTGGCTCTAATTTGATATCTGTAATAGTGACACTTCAGCTTGTTTCGGATTGAGGTGTTACATCTTTAGCCATCTGTAATTACCTACGGATTATAATAGTCATAGGTGATTCCTTTTTTTGGTTAAAGAAAACATAAGAAAGTGGCATAACCATAATTAGAATATTTGCATCTTAGTATCTCTCTTTATCCTTGAAATAAAATTTAACTGAAACTTATCATTATCTAAATTTACCTTTTATATTCGAAAACGTTTTATCATCTCAATCTCCATCTCTATTGACTACAAGAAAATTGTTCTGGCGACCATATACCGACGACATGTTGCCAGGATAGCAATTCTATATTGACGATGTCGTAGGTATAGGCGGGTTTGACCAAATCGGTGACATGTCATTGGGATAGGTTTATCAGGAACTTTGATGCCTTGTGAAACTTATCCTTATGACATGTTGTCAGACAACGTAATTATTTTTTGTTTTTGAATTTTTTTTAATCTCAGTAATGGGAAAATATTTTTCATACACGTACCCTATACCGATGATATGTTGTAGGGATAAGGTTTATTTATTTATTTTAATTTTATTAGCATTTAACCAAACAACGTTGTTGTGAAAACCCTATACCAAACAACGACTAGTCGTTGGCCCAACCCTAATTAGAAGACGACCATGAGAGAGACGACATTTCATTTCACGCATTGCAGCATCCTATTTTAATGATTGATTTACTACTAGCACGAGACAATCTTTTTATAATTAATAACATTTGTTCTCATATTCGTATTAAATTTAAATGAAATAGGGATCCAAAACAATAAAATTATAATTTTAGTAGTAAACCAGTCATTAAAATTCAGAATTTATAAATTGACTTGAAATGAGAAAAAAAAAAAGTAAAGATAGCATGTTGCTACAAAAGGTACCATTAGCAAATACTTTGTTTGCTAGCTATATCGGTTTAGCGCCAAATTTGTTTATGGCTAAAAATAACTCCTTCGCATTTGCAATCGGTTATACGAATGCTAGTATTTGGAAAAGCACAAAGAAGGTCAAAAAATATGAAGAAATTTATTTAAGCTGCCCTTTTAACAACATTTTTGATATTATGGCAATGTGGAAACGATGGAGAATTCAAGAAATTGAAGACACCAAGCAGTAAATTGGTGGAAGGAATAAAGGAAATTATTGTGCCAACAGTGATGGTAGCATTTAACAATTAAGAGCTTGAACTAGATCGTTGTGAACTTGTGATTATTATAGTTATCATTATATGTTGAAAGTTGTTCATTGGATTTGGCATGAGCTATAAGAAATATTGTTCCGTCTCTGTTTAATATAAGCTTTTATATCTGTTCTACTAAATTAGAATTGGCGAACGGAAAAGGCAACACATATGGGCTTAATGTGTTTCCACAAAAGGTGGGTTGAACAAAATTATTTCCATCGGGGCCCAATCATAGAGTGGAATTAAAATAGGGCTGTTCACGAGCCGAACTGTATGAAGGTTTGCTCGTTGTTTGGCTCGTTTACAATCGAACCAAACTGAACCGCTAAAATTCGAACCGAGCGAAAAACAAAACGAGCCAAAATCAAATCGAGCCTTTTTCGATCAAACATCGAGCGATTTCGAACATTATTTATTTCTTTTTCACTTTAAGATTTTAATAAGAAACAAGTTTGAAAGTTGTAAATAATATATTTTATAAACAAAATAATAGTTTTTAGACAAACGTATAATAGGCAGGAAATTATTAGAAGAAAAAAGTTTGAAGTGAGATATAATAAATATATAAACAAACTTTTAGTATTCAAAAAACCAGAATTAAACTTTTATGAAGGTTTGCTCGTTGTTTGGCTCGTTTACAATCGAACCAAACTGAACGGCTAAAATTCGAACCGAGCGAAAAACAAAACGAGCCAAAATCAAATCGAGCCTTTTTCGATCAAACATCGAGCGATTTCGAGCATTATTTATTTCTTTTTCACTTTAAGATTTTAATAAGAAACAAGTTTGAAAGTTGTAAATAATATATTTTATAAACAAAATAATAGTTTTTAGACAAACGTATAATAGGCAGGAAATTATTAGAAGAAAAAAGTTTGAAGTGAGATATAATAAATATATAAACAAACTTTTAGTATTCAAAAAACCAGAATTAAACTAATAAAACTATAAAATTGACGGAATAGAAAAAATTTAAAAGGGTTTTAAAAAATTGTATACTTATATTTTACATGTGTTGTCTATATATTTATATATCTGTTCATATATAATTATATATAAAATAAATTAGAAATATTCGAGCCGAACCGAACCGAGCAGACCTTTACTCACTACTTGGCTCGTTTACAAACCGAACCAAGTAGAGTGGCTCGTTTACAATCAACAAACGAGCATTTTCCGAGCAGTTTCCAAGCGAGCGACGAGCGAGTTCGAGCGGTGAGCGATTTGGACGCCCCTAATTTAAAAGGCAGCTAGCTGACGCAATTAAGTTTGCAACTAGTTCTAGAGTTGGAAGAATATTGGATGTCCAAATATTCGACAAACTGCTCGTGAACTGTTGCACATAAATTAGTTCATTCGTGTTTGTCCGTTTGACAAAAAAAAACGAACATAGAACAAAGAATTTTGTTCGTTAAACAAACTCGTGCTAAAGACAAATCATAAACAAGATAAAAAACTAATTCCACTTATTCATTCTTTTATTCACTCCAGAAACATCACACACACACACACAAACAACCTTAAACCTTTTGTTTTACAACACCTAAAACACAAACACAACGACCAGAAAATCCAATCATACAATAATATACATCAAAATTTCCAAAAAGGCATGGCTAGTAAACGCCCATTAGGATGGTCATGGCCACGAGTTGGTAGACATCAGTGGTGTCCACTGCGATGTGGCTGCCCGTGGTGGCTATTATGATGGTGTCTTTGTGGATGACTATTATTGCCATGGGTTTCCTGCCTAGCACCTTGGGTTTCTCGGTTCGATGTCTGCCCATGGTGGTGATGGTGGTGTTTTCTCTCTGGATGACTATTATGTCTATGGGTTTCTTGCCTGGCAACCGCTTTGGTTTCCCGGTTCTTTGGCTGCCCGTGGTGATCACGACTATGGTGGTGTCTCTGTGGATCACGATCACTAGTACTGCCACGGGTTTCCGGCTTAACAATCAATCTAGTTTCTCTGCTGATGAAGTTGGTCCCGATTGTATCTTTAGTTCTAATCTCTACACCATGACCTTGTCGGGCCAGGCTATGTGCAACTTGGCCCAACCCTTGAAGATCTAAAGTTTGTTTTGCGGGTACATGACGTGATACAACCTGACGGGCGTTTTGGTTTGCAGGAACAACATCCCGTGACAGAATAACTACTGATTTCTTCAGTTTGCGCTCTAGAGCGTATCTGATTTTTCTCAGCACTTGAGACCGTGACATTCCCGCTTTCACGATCGAGTTTCACCATTTCGACACCGATTTCACGTAGCACGTCTCTAACCTTTTTTGAACAACCTTCGCAGTTATGAAATCCAAGGATCCCAAGAAGGATTGTCATTTGAAATATAATTATGTTTTGATGTTAACAAAGCTAGATGAGAATGATTAATTTATATAGGATGTGTGGGCTGCTTGGCTCGTTATTATGCAACTAATATTTGAAAAAAAAAAATTGTAAATTTCGGGGAAGTTTTTTCATCTTTTCCATACATTTGCAGGTATACTTGATATATAAATATATGGCTTTTAGTGAAATATGAGACTACTATTACTTAAAGTCGTGGTTGTTAATTAGAAAAAGGTGTTTCGTTGAATTGATTGTATTTTTGGACTATTTGAATCTACCAATATAGATACCGTGCTATTTGGTTTGATAATAAACAATAACATTATCGTTTACTATCTTTTTTTCTGATTAAAACATGCATTGCTTCCCATGAATTTCGTGGACATTTACTTATTTTTTTATTACAGATCTTTATAATATTTAAGTTTAATACCATAAAACTTTCTCCAAAAGTTATTCAGACTAGTTTTACTATATTAAAATCTCTTAAAAGATACACCAAATTTCAGACTATTTTATAAATTAACTTCCTTTAATTTGCATAATTAACATAAAAACTAGGGAATATGTCATAAAAAAAACTACTACGTAATTTAATCCATAAGAACTTAAAGTCTTGGTCATAAAATAAATCTCTACTATATATAAAGAGGGGGTCACGAATCTCTTAAAACTTAAGAGGTACAAGATATATTACATAAATTACAACTTTTGATGCATGTCTTAAAGTAGTTATTAGGGCATAGTAGACTTTTTAAATACTATATTTTAAAAAATCTTCTCATAAAGATCTAAAAACAATAATTGCAAGACTTTTGACAATTAAATACACGGATGAAAATAAACTTGCATTAATAGCCCTCAACTATAGTCAATTATTGTAAATATAAGTAATAGTTACAAATTTGCACCCTTATCTTACCTGTACATTTGATAACTTCATTTATTTTTTGGTTTACTTCTATATCTTTAAATATATTATGATTTTAAAAAAACCAAACTCATAGTTGCAACGTGCTTATTTTTGTTGACATTTTGAGATATAAAATGTTCAATATCGAGATACTAATTATAATGTACAAGTCTTTATTGCATTGATGTACAACTTTTATAATAATAATAATAATAAAGCACCGCTATGCAATAAAGAAAGGTTTTCTGCCATCACCTTTCTTCTTCCTTCTTGGATTCACCGTGTTGGGTCAATCGTCTCGCCAAATTATGTATGTCAAATCATCCCTAATTTCACATTCTTTACAATTTCAATGGTGATTTATGGTTGGAACTCTATTTGTTTTCGGTTCGATTATTAGGTTTGTTGTGCAATTGAATAATTTAGGAAAGTTTAAGCTCGATTAAAGTTGGAATCCATGACTTTCTTTAGATGACATTATGAGCAGAGTTGGGTAATAGATTTTTATTAGCCCACAAGTTTTTACAGTAATACTCTATTTTTTTTTTTTTGTATATATATGACAATAATTGCCATCATACAACTTAAGTAATGGCTTCAAAAGACAATATAAAAAGGCTTCTACACAGTTGGAGGCATGTATGATGTTTGCAGATTAATACAAGTTAACAATTGGTATATAAATAACTTGAATGCGTGTGATGTACATTATAATATTCAAACCCTTAAATTGTGCAGCTATCACAAATGCATTTGATTAAATTGTGTTGAAACTCTAATTTTGATTTGGTGTTATTAAATATTGTGGTATATATCTCTATTGAGTGAGATGCTTTTCTCTGTAGTTCATGGTCATTATGTCTCAATGTGCCCAAGCAGTTGGAATAGGACAACAGGCTCTCAAGGTACAAGCTGAATCAGAGTTGTACAGTACAATAGGCAATTGAAGTTTCCAAATCCCAAATGGTTTCTTTAACCAAAATATTATTATGCTTTGGATCTGCTTAAATGTTCTAAATTTAAGGGAAAAAAACACGTATTAGTGAATATCTTTTAAGAAATAGATATCTTTGCTTGGATATTTAATATCTTGGATGTTTGCATTAACATGGCAAAAGAAAAGTTGGGTTTTGAGTCAGGCAACTTTCAACTGAATTCATGTCTCTTATGTTTACTATGTTTGATTTTATTTTCTTTTTCAAAAGCGTTAGTTTGTATTAAATTTTAAAAGTGATAAAGATTGTTTATGAAATATTATATGTAGGTACTAAAAATTTTCTAAGAAGGCTGGTGCTCAAAGTGATTTAACCATTACTCTTCAACCAAAGAACCTATAAGCCTTTTTGCTTTTCCTTTTCTTTCTCATTGTTGCTAAAGTAATCTCTTTTTTTTTTTTTTTTCATTTTTTCGGATTTGTAACTAGATTGGCTATGTGACCGGAAAAGGTACAACTATCATTACAACTCACGAGACTTCAAAAAGGTTGGGATATGCCTGTCCTCTTATAGGGGTGTCAATTATATCGGGTTGACGGGTATTGTTCAACTCGACACACTTAAAATTGTGTAAACCCAAACATGGGACCATTTAACTTATTTGTCTAAACGAGCCAAATTGGTTTAAAACTGTGAATTTTGATCCAAAAAGCAGATGCGTAATGCGCACACATCACGTATGCGAGGCGTTTGTTATTAAAAAATACTTACAAATAATTTTATAACTTTTCAACTTTTAAAAACTAAAAAAGTAAGAGATTAAAGTAAATACATTAAAAAAAAAGCTACAGTAAAAACCAAAGAGTTTACATGTAACAAGAATAAGTCTTTTAACTCCATGTGTACAATTAGTATATGCATAAGGTACAAATAATATATGCATAACTAAAAAATGCGAGATTCAGACTGCATCGCGCATTTTGCGATTTAGAGCGCACCAATCTTGCATTATGCCTGATGCACACATTCTAAAACCAAGCGAGCCAAATGGGTTGTAATCAAGTTTTAAACGCGTTTAATGGACCGTAGTAAATGAACTAATGGGTTGAGGGGTCGACATGTTTAGGTAAACGGGTTAAACAAATGAAATCCAATATAGGCATGTTCATTAGAAGATTAGATTTTTAATTATCTATTTATGCTTCATATTTCACAGTTTAGAAGCATGAAGCTTAAATTCTACAGTCCTTATTTTGTAGTTATTTTGCTGAGTAATGAAGTCGATAACATTTGTTAACCTTTTTAATACTTTGACTTTTGTTTGTAACTTTGTATCATATCAACTAAATAATTTATGTATTTCACTTCATTGCAAACTTATTAAATTTTTAATCTTGAATGCTAACAGGCTGTGTATGTTACCACAGAGTTGGCGAGACTGATGAACCTGCTATTTACAGTATCAATGATGACCTGGTTATCATTTTAACAGTCAAAAGCATCAAATGATTAAAACTGGCATCACCAACTTATTGAGTAATTTAGTCATGAGGAATGATAAGCAGAATTCGAAATGATGTGAGAGAATTGAAGTTCCATGCCAACAAGGGTAATTAGGGAATCAATGAACATCTATATAATGGAATTGTTTTGATCAGCTTTGATTCGCTTCGCAAATCTGAATTTTTTAGGGTCAAATTGACCTTTTGGCGAAAGTTGACTTTTTTTGGTCAGAACTGACCAACAAGTCAAAGTATGGTCGAAGGGTCGCTTCTGGTATGAATTATGTTGCTACGTATTTGTATTTGATCGGCTTGATCATCAAAGATATGGAATGGGCTTATTTGGATAACAAAAGTAACAATGTCAGGGGGATGTGTTGCTGTGTTGAATTGCTTAATAATGGGGCTTCTCAGCTTTTGTATTGATGATAAACGAATTTCAGTTATAAGCTGCAAAATTGTTTTGCATCCAGGGGTATTTTGGGGATAAGATAAAGTTGAATAACAAATTGAAAACTTGCAAGTTGATTGATTCAAGAGCATTTTAGTTAATCTTTTGTCTCCACAACTGATTTTTTTCTATTTATTTTGGTTATGATTTTCTGTTGTATTATGAATCATTTTGATTATTTCCTAAAATGCCCCTTTTTCTAATTCAGCAACTTACCTTTTAAGTTAATGTTACCTGTGAGCATGTTTATAGAAATCGGTTAGGCCATTAGTTGTGTTATGTGTGAACACTTTAAATTGCCAGTCATTAAAATTTTATGTTACCATTTTCATTAAGACAATATTAGTAGGGTATGGTGCATAATGCTTTCCATATAAATTAGTTTAAAGTTGTCATCACCGTCGCATCGCACGGGTTACTTACTAGTAAAATAAAATAAAGTGAAGTGAAAACATTTTGAGGACGTGTATTTGGGAGGACCATTGGAATATAACAATATGGATTTTGGAACGTGCTATTTCGTTTCATGATTAAAATATGTATTTATTTTTTTATTAAATCGTTCAAAAATCATTGCTTTCTATGAATTTTCGACTGTATCTACTAACTTTTCTGAGGAAAGATAAATTTCATTACAAATGTTTTATCATATTTTTCTAACAATAGATTTAAGGGGTGGGTTATTGTACAATAATATCTTTTCGTACATTACGAACGCGACCTTCCAGAGCGTTGGATCAAAAAACACGCGGTGACAGTTTCGTAAATAACCCAAACTAGTTCATGATCAAATTTGTCGATTACAAATCCATTCTGATCAAAATTCTGAACTCATCGCTCTATCTCATCCAATTTCTAAACCCTAATCAGAGCTTAAAGTATGAAATCTATAAAGTAAAAAACCAAAATCAAAACGAAACGTCGCTGAACATCAAAAATCTTCAAAATTAATAAAAAAAAATGATGATTTAATCAATCAAATTGATGTGTTAAAGGATTTAGATTCATCAATCGATTATAAAATTGCAGAATACTATACTCAATTGAGCTCTGATTACATTTCAAAATATCACGTTTAAACGTTCTTAACAAAACTGAAGACACTAAAACGTTCTGACAAAAAACAAATACATTTAAACATTCAAGTTAAACGTTCTGACCAAAAAGGAACACCTTTAAACGTCCAAGTTAAACGTTCTCACCAAAAACGAACACCTTTAAACGCTCAAGTTAAACGTTCTGACAAAAAACGAACACCTTTAAACGTTCAAGTTTAGAAGTTCTGTTTAGAAGTTCAGAACGAAAAAGTTTAGAAGTTTTGTTTAGAAGTTTAGAACCCTAATCAGAGCTCATATATGAAATTAAACGTTCTAGACAAACCTTTAAACATTCAGAAGCTCAGTTCTGAAATTAAACTATATGTAACATGAAATTGAACGCTAAAATCACACTCATATAATCACGTAATCATCAAGAAATTATCAATCGACCATTGATTTAATCATCGATTTCATCATATGAACAAATCTGGAATGTATTTAGATTTCTATCAGTTGAAATCAATTTTCAAATTTTCAGTTCAATTGAAGTGAAGACCGCAATGGAGTCAGTGACGATGGTTGAATGATCATAGCGGTTAATTGGGATGGAAACGAATTGAAAGAATATATAATATTGCCATCGCGTATTTTTTGAAATCAAGGGTGTAAGGGTGTCGCGTACGTAATGTACGATAAGAGATTATTGTATTAGATCTTTTATCATAGATTAATACCATAAAAGTAACGTATTCTCTTATGTGTTTAGTTTATTAACATAATAGCGTCTCAAAATTTCTAAAACATGGCCAATTAACACATTTGGAACCGGATGAAAAAAAAAGCTTGATGTAAAAACCCGAAACATTCGGCACTGTATTAGAAAGCCCAGCCTTCCGCCGAACTTCCCTAATTCGTTCACCAAATTGTTCTAACTTCGCAAATTCATTTATTAAGTAATACTTTTTTTTCCATGTCAATTATAAAATAAAAAAAGAAAGGGTGACCCACAAGAAGTAAGAAAGCCAAAAATAAGAATAACAAACTAATTAAACCACATAAACAAGAGAACATCTATAAAGGAAAATTCTCAAAATTAAATTTGCGTCACTTCTTCGATTCCATGCTCGATCTTTTGTTCCTATGCTTGAACCATGGGAATGAGGGTGTTTTGATGTTGCTAACTGTTACGTACCCAAGTCCATGCACGTGGGTTTATTTTAATTCTTTATTGAGTCTTGCATGTTTTGTTATTATGTTAGTATTTTCAATTCTAAGTGGGTGAGAGAATAAAGGAAATTGTGGTCCATGACTGAGTTTCCTTCCATGTGCATGTTTTCCAGTTTATTAGGAATAGTTGAGTAGTGCTTTGAGTCCATTGTACCCTTTAAAAGGAAGTTATTTGTTTTTTTATGAAAATCATCTAGAAAATTGTTCCAATTACTCTCTCTAAATTTCTTCTTAGTTTCTCCCTATTTGCTTGAACCGATCCTACCACAGCAGTCAGTGGTATCAGAGCAATGGTGATCTCCATGGACACTCGCAAGAAAACTACCGAGCAATTCCAGCAAGAAACCCAAGATACCCTAGCCAAATTCAATGCTATGTTCGAAAAACTCATGGGTGATGTCCACACTTTTCAGGCGACAATTGACACCAAACAGGATAAGGCCACCCCTGGTCCGTCCGGATTTGGTGGTGGTGTCGTTGTGCATCCCGGTGCCGAACATAAACCTTACCTCAAACTGCACTTTCCCCGTTTCAGTGGGGATGACCCGACGGCTTGGCTCTATCAAGCCGAGCAGTTTTTTGACTTTCAGAAGGTCCCGGAAGCCGAGCAAGCCGACCTCGCCGCGCTCCATCTTGACGGCATTGCTCTTCAATGGCACAAGTGGTATACGAAGTCCCGTGGACCACTTACTTGGGCCTGAGTTTACTACGGCCCTCCTTCACCGTTTTGGTCCCACAAATTTTGACGATCCGTCTGAAGCTCTCTCTCGTCTTAAACAGACGACCACAGTCGCAGCCTATCAAGAGGCGTTCGAGAGGATCTCACACCGGGTTGATTGTTTGCCGGATGTGTTTCTTCTCGGTTGTTTTATCGGCGGTTTAAAAGATGAAATTCGATTGGAGGTAAACATAAAAAAGCCTCGTAACTTATCGGAAGCCATCAGTATCGCTCGTCTGGTTGAAGATAAAATAGCCATGCAACGTAAGCTTTTCCCTTTACCAAAACCCTAACACCTACCTTATCCGCTAAAACCTCCTCCTCTGTTGGGCTTTTGAGCCCTGGACCCACAACTAAGTTATCCCTTCCAGCCCCCACCCCTATTCGCAGAATCTCTAATAACGAGGCCCGTGAACGTCGAGAAAAAGGGCTTTGCTACTATTGTGATTAGCGATATACACCGAGGCATAAATGCAACAAACCTCAATTTTTTATGATTGAAGATGTCACTGATGTCGATGAGGAACATTCCGGAACACTTTTAGACGATTCCCATGTAGAAATATCTTTTCATGCAATCACCGGTGCCCTCACTCCACAAACCCTACGCCTGTCAGGTCAGATTCAAAACAAATGTGTGGTTGTGTTAGTCGACGGGGGGAGTACCCATAACTTTATCGATCAGGCTTTGGTGGATCGTTTCAGCCTCAAGGTGGAACAGGATACACCCTTCAAAGTTGTAGTGGCGAATCGCGAACAAGTAACGTGTGCGGGTCGTGTACGAGGCTTAGCTATCAACGTCCAAGGGTATATCATCTCTACCGATTTTTTTGTTTTACCTGTCGCAGCATGTCCGGTGGTTCTAGGGGTTCAATGGCTTAAGACCCTCGGACCGGTAGAGATTGATTATGAAAAACTCACTATTGGGTTCCATCTAGCTGGTTCAACACACAAGTTGCAGGGGCTTAAAGGATCCGAATTGGCTGCCTTAAAATCTCATGAAGCAATGGGTATCCTTGGGCCCGCGGTTCTCCTTCAAATCAGCCTATTATCGGTTGAATCTAAGCCTGCTTTGTATCCTTGCTCAGCGATTCAGCAGGTTATGAACCTCCGAAGCGTTTCCAGGACCATGGCATTCCGCTCATACCCGGTGCGCAACCTGTTAGTGCTCGTCCTTACCGACAACCGTATTTACAAGTCTGAGATTGAGCGACAAGTCCGTGAGCTGCTACAACAAGGGTTGATTCGACGTCACAGCCCCTTCTCATTGCCGGTATTACTTGTCAAAAAATCGGATGGCTCGTGGCGTTTTTGTATTGACTATCGGTATCTCAATGACATTACTGTCAAAGATAAGTATCCAATTCCAATGATCGATGAACTGTTGGATGAGTTACATGCTTCCCGGATTTATTCAAAGCTTGATTTGCGTTCCGGGTATCACCAGATTCGTGTACGGGATGAAGATATTCACAAGACCGCTTTTTGCACTTGTGAGGGCCATTACGAGTTCGTTGTCATGCCGTTCGGGCTTACCAACGCCCCGGCTACCTTCCAATGCCTGATGTATGATTTATTGCGACCATTTTTACGTAAGTTTATATTGTTTTTTGTATGATATCCTAGTATAGTCAAAAAACCTCGAGGAACATGTGGAGCATTTAACTATTGTGCTTGGAATTTTAGAAACTAATAATCTTTATGCAAAGCAGTCCAAGTGTTGTTTTGGGGTATCACAGGTCCATTATTTGGGGTACCTTATTTCTGCTGATGGTGTCGCGGTTGAACCGGACAAGGTTCAATCTGTTTTAGCGTGGCCCACTCCTATAAATGCTAAGGGTGTTCGGGGATTCTTAGGGTTGGCGGGATATTACCGCAAGTTCATAAAGGGGTTCGGAAGCATCGCGACTCCTTTACACAAATTGGTGGGTAAAGGTTCATTTGTCTGGGATGAAGCCACTGACAATGCATTTAAGGCCTTAAAAGAGGCCTTAACCACTACCCTACTTTAGGTCTTCCGGATTGGTCTAAACCTTTGACGGTTGAGTGTGATGCAAGCGGGGTGGGTATCGGGGCTGTTCTTACATAACATGGCAGGCCTCTTGCATTTTATAGTGCCCCGTTGAAGGGTTCGATGCTTACATGGTCCACTTATGAAAAAGAAATGTTGGCGGTGGTTAAGGCGGTTCGGAAGTGGCGTCATTACTTACTTGGGCGGCCCTTTGTTGTTAAGACCGATCACATGAGCCTTAAATATTTATTGGAGCAACGCCTCTCGACACCGGCGCAAGCTCGTTGGTTACCTAAGTTGTTGGGTTTCGACTATACTATTGAATATAAAAAGGGTGTTTGCAACAAAGGGGCGGATGCACTCTCACGTCTTCCTGAATACATGGCTATTTCACATCCGTGTTCCACTATTTGGCATGACATTCAACGTGAGGTACAACTTGATCCTTATTATTTTAAATTGCCCTCTAACTTAAACCCAAGGTTTCAACATAAAGTGATCTTTCGTGATGGTATTTGGTTTCGTGATGGGCTGTCCTTTTAAGTCCAACATCTCCTTTATTGGGTACTGTATTGCATCTTTGGCATGCTTCTCCTGAAGGTGGGCACTTTGGGTATCATAAAACACTAAGTAAAGTCAAGCAAACTTTTTGGTGGGTTGGGTTAAAGGAAAGGGTCAAGCGTTTCATCCAGGAATGTCAAGTGTGTCAACGGTTTAAAACCGACAGTATGCTACCGGGTGGGTTATTGCAGCCTTTGCCAATTCCTGAAAAAATTTGGGAAGATATAAGCATGGATTTTGTTGAAGGTTTACCAAACTCAAAGGGGTTCTCGGTTATTATGGTGGTGGTCGACAGACTTTCTAAATACGCTCATTTCGTTCCATTAAAGCATCCGTTCACGGCCGTTTCGGTGGCATAAGAGTTTGTCACTCATATCGTTAAGCTTCATGGTATTCCTACTACGGTGGTAAGTGATCGGGATAAGGTTTTCATAAGTTCATTTTGGCAGGCTCTTTTCAAGTTGCAAGGTACCACTTTTGTATGAGCTCTAGCTACCATCCACAAACGGATGGTCAAACGGAGGTTGTTAATCGTACAATGGAGCAGTATTTACGATGTTTTGCAGGCGATCAACCGAAAAGTGGATCGAGTGGCTTCCGTGGGCCGAGTATAGTTATAATACTTCCATTCATGCCTCCACAAAAATGATTCCCTTCCAGGTAGTGTATGGCCGTCCGCCTCCGAAACTCATACCCTGTGTTCCGGGTACCACAAATGTTCAGGTTGTAGACGACTATCTTCGTGATCGGGACGTACTTCTTCGTCAACTCTGGGCTAACTTGGTTATGGCTCAAAACCGCATGAAAATCCAGGCTGATCAGAAACGTAGGGAGGTCGAATTTAAGGAGGGTGATTTTGTATATGTTAAACTACAACCGTATCGACAAACTAGTGTTGCAACCCGGCTGTCTCACAAGCTTAGCCCTCGGTTTTTCGGGCCGTATAAAGTTCTTAAACGGGTCGGGCAAGTCGCGTATCAAGTTCAACTACCTCCCGGGTCCTTAATTCATGACGTGTTCCATGTTAGCCTCTTACGTAAGTGTATTGGAGAAGTCCAAGACACAACTACAACAACCGGAGAAGACTAGGATCTCTCTTCTTCCTGACCACAGCTAGAAAGTATTCTAGATGAAAGGGTGATTAAAAAGGGAAAGTATCGCCCACGTACCGAAATACTCGTCAAGTGGGTCGGTCGAGCTCGAGAAGACGCTACATAGGAGACCAAGTGGAGATTTGCGAAGGCGCATCCGGACTTTCACCTTGAGGACAAGGTGAGTTCAAGCAGGGTGGATTGTTACGTACCCAAGTCCATGCACGTGGGTTTATTTTAATTGTTTATTGAGTCTTGCATGTTTTGTTATTATGTTAATATTTTCAATTCTAAGTGGGTGAGAGAATAAAGGAAATTGTGGTCCATGACTGAGTTTCCATGTGCATGTTTTCCAGTTTATTAGGAGTAGTTGAGTAGTGCTTTGAGTCCATTGTACCCTTTAAAAGGGAGTTATTTGCTTTTTATGAAAATCATCCAGAAAATTGTTCCAATTACTCTCTCTAAATTTCTTCTTAGTTTCTCCCTATTTGCTTGAACCAATCCTACCACAACACTAACCAACATATCCATCGATGCATGCTTATTGTATCATTCATTGATTTTCATATCATTCAACATGTGACCATCGAGATTGCTTGAATTGCCATACACTTGTTAAGAAATACCTATAACCTAACACTCCAACGCATTATCAAAAGGAATTCTTTCTTAATATAATGTTTCGTTTATTTCATGTTAGGCGCGGTGCTCATTATACATGTTTTGCATTTGTTATGTTTATATTCGTTTTAGGTTGCTCAATGTAGAGAATTTGTTCCAAATGACTGTAAAAATTTAGAAACTAAACAATATAAACTGTATAACACCCAAATCTAAAATTAAAAAGGAAGTTGATATGATGAAAGATTAGTGGCGATAGAACTAGTGTAGATATAAGCAAATTATGGAACCACTTTCTCACGGAATTAACTTGTATTCATAAATTGTGCATGTTAAAGTGTTTTTGAGCAGCAGCAAAACAATACATAGAGGTTCCTTAGTTACGAATATACAGGACCAGCGTGGGTGCTGCAAAAGACCCGCCAAAGGGCATGCACTGCCCCTTGCAACCCCCTCATGGCACTGAAGCCATAAAGGTTCCCTAGTTATTTGCGACCGATACTAACTTTGTTGCTAATACGGTCACTAATTTTGCGACCATTTTGGTTGGTCGCAAATTTCGGCCGCTTTTCCCCTTTGTGTAGTAGTGTTGTGGCAGTGATGGTGTTGAGACAGAATCAAAGAAACTAGATGGATTGGAAGTTAATTAAACATAGACAGTGAACAATGAATAAACTCGTGCTAATAACATATTATAAAACAAGACAAAAACTAATTCCAACTCACTCGTTTTCAAACATCAACATATAAATCATACATATACCAATATAATATGAAAGCTAAAGCTCATACATGCATATTAATTGGATCGGCCATAGTCTGTTTTGCAACAAACTCATACATTTATTGAGTTATTGTTTTCTTTACAAATTACAGCACCAGAAACACAAATACAACCAGTCGAAATCCCAATCACAGAGAAACACTTGTCCTACCATGGTCATCAGTGGTAGCGATAGTTCTGTGGCCGCCCCTGGTGGCGATCTTGGCTTCCACGGGTTTCCTGCCTGCCAACCACTTGGATTTCTCGGTTATGTGGCCGCCCGTGGTGGTATCTATATGGATCATGAACACCAGCATTGCCACGGGGTGCTGGGTTAAAAACCAGTCTGGTTTCTCTGCGGAGGAAGTTGGGCCCAACTGTATCCGTATTTGTAATCACCACACCACCATACGGGGCCAGTCTACGCGCAAGTTGGCCGAACCCTTGAAGATCTGGAGTTCCACTTACACGTGCATGGCGCGATACAACGAGACGGGTGTTTTGGTTTGCGGGGACAACTGCTCGAGAGCGTGATCTGATCACTTCAGGGTTTCTAGCACTTGACATATTGTTATGTTTTGGTGTTATGAATGGTCGATGAGACTAATTAACTTATATAGGCTGATTGGCTCATCTATTACCAACTACATTTAATAAAAAAGTGTGTGTAAATTTCACGGAAGGTCTTTGATCGATTCCCACCATTTACCGGTATCTTTAATTTATATGTATATAAGACTTTTACTTGTATTTGATAACAAATATATTTATCAATTATGTACTATAGTAATTACATTACCAATTCTATATTTAATTGTGTATTATTGTTGGTTAGGGGTCTCTTTCTAAGGTGTGGCTCATGACGGATGACTTCAATGATCAAAGATGATTTAGATAAGATGATCAATGTAATTTGAATGGGCCGTGATTTGGTCAGCATAAAAGAATCACACTATTGCGTTGGTGATTCATGTTATATAAAGTTCATTTAATAAATTAAAACAAAACTAAATTGCAAATATGAACCAACGTGAATATATCAAAGGTAACGATTCTTTATTGCTTTTAGAGTAAAGTATAATTTGAGTTACTACATTGACGGAAATAGGTTGCGACCTCATTTTCAAAATTTGGCCAATTGACTCCTCGTGTATGCACTTTCGTTATATGTTGCGTCCTTCTATCAAATAAACATCAATATTCTGTTAACAAACTGCTGAAACGACCATGATTAAGATAAAACGATAATGAACAAAAAAACTTTGATCATTAAAAAAAAACCCTAATCGACTACACTGTTTGACATAATTAAGCATTAATAAAATGCAAAGAAAACCCATATTTGTTAATCCCTACTTGATCTGTTCCCATCCTCGTTCAAACTGAAAAGTGAAGTTCAAGTTCGGCCAAAACTTCAACACCAACTTAAAGTGCAATCCTAGGTGGCTTAAGGTAGTATTCACCCTAATTCCGGCTACAAAATGCTCAAGTTAATGTTCCCTCGAGCTCTAGTTGGATGATCAATTTGATAATCACTAATCAATCAACCAATTAAGGAGTCAAAACTACATGTCAAATGGTGAGCATCAATGATCACATCCACTCTATCGCTACAACCATAGTCGTCCGAGGTGGGTGGGGAAGAATAGAGGTAGTTGTTGGAGGTGCCGGGAGAAAAACAGACTTGTCGGAGTTGGTGGGGAAGAACAGAGGTGGTCGTCGGAGGTGGGAGGGGAAGAACATGCGGCCATTGGATGTTGTTGGAAAAGACGATAGGGAGAGGGACGTAGAGGATCTTAACCAGGTGAAATGAAGGACGATATTGATACAAGGGTTTTATATTTGTGTGAAGAGATGCTTAGTTTGTCAAGAGTTTTATGATAATTAAAACTTGACGATGTTAGAGGGTGGGACGTAGAGAGTAACAAAATTGTAAGGAAAGGGGATCAAGAGGTCAAAATTTAAAAATGGGGTCGCAACTTGTTTCAGCTCATTTACCACAAGGATGCAAATTATACTTTACTCTTGCATTTAAGTTTTAACTGACGTGTATTAAATCAATGTGATGCTTCAATTATGAAAAAGCACCTTTCTCGAATCCTTCTTAACATCCATATATGCTTCCCTATGCTTTCGTCTTCTCGAAACTTGCTTAATCTTCATTTGGGTGGCTCTGAATTAGCTCATTTAAGCTCCGAACACCAGTAATCATAAAAGAACTCTAAGTAATTGTGTTCGCTAGATATAAACAATAAAATACATGAAATAACACATATATACACATGATTTATACCCCAACCATCAGTAGGATACACAGATTAAGACCACCCCAATAAGTCACCCTCGGTAGGGGCGACAACCCCTTGTGAAACAATGCAAGAAAATGCCTTATTGCGATATACATTGGTTCCATACTCATTTAATGTTTGGTTTATAAAATGAATGTTGTTGATTCACTGAGTTAATCATTAAGCAGTTCTTCTATGAAGCAAAAGTTTTTCATATGGTAGCCTTTAAATAACAACCAAGGCCATCCAAGTAAAAGCCAGCACGACCATAAAACCCTGCAAATGAGCCTACATCCCATGGAACTGAAAACCGATCTCCTGTCTCCTTTCCAAAAGGCCCTAGATTTTTTTTATTTGTTCTAAATGATAACGAAGAGATCACTGTATAACCCCAATAATGTCCCGTTGTTACTCCAACTGTACCGAGTATCTCTGTTATTTCTTCATCCGCGTCAAAGTTAATCTTAGAAAAAACAATGATGAGCATGTTAAAATGATTTTCCATCAATGGATATTTATTAGCTCAACTTTTGAGCACTAGGTTATATGCTCCGTAACATTTAGGATAAATTTTAATTAATCAAAATATTTCAGTTATTTGATATGAAAATTGTTTTCAAGTTAAATATTCTTAAAATGGTTAATTTAATACAATAACAAAAATGTGCGAAGAGACTTTGATCACCCACATAATGTCGCAAGGGTAAGATCAAAGTCTATTCGAGGGATATAAATTTATGGTTGTTTAACGAGACATTATATCATATACTATATATTAAAGTATAATGAAATGCTACAATGATCTACCATTGTTAAAGCTTAGACTACAACCTTCATTAAATATTAAATAACATCTTGAAAACTACTGTTGGGTTTGTTTCTTTTATGCTTTATTTTCTTTACTCTAGCCAAATGAATTTTCATACGGCATTAATAGAATTAGCTAAGCTTGAATTGAGCTACACCACAAGGTGGTCAGTTTAAATTTGGAATGATTCCCCATTTGAAAGATGTTTATCGCCGATCATTCACTTTAACAAACCCTATTTCCACATGAATTTGTACTTTGTACATGTAAATTGAGAATAATCTATTAAAGAATAAATCCAAATATTCTGAATTATTTTTCCTTCTTCGTATCATCACAATTATTACCATTATTGATTGCCCATGATTACATATTTCGTAATTTGTAACTGTAAACTTATTCAATGAGAAAAATGCAATTAATCACAATATCAATCTACCTATCCTAATAAAGTAAAATAAATGTAGACACTTGTCATGTTTTGGTTAATTCTCATAATTTTTTCCCTCCAAAACTAATATACCCTAATATATGTAATAAATCAATAATTATTCATTTTCCTTTTACACTATATTTATATATATCTATATATCTTTATAAATATAAATATTAACATATTATTTTACTACATATTTCAAAATACTTGGTGAATTTCAAAAATAAACAACAAATCATGTTTCTCAAATGAAAATTGTTTCGGGTTTTTTATGGAACTTAAATTTGATATTATGGGTCAAAAGTTGGTAAATATATTATTTGGTACAAGTTAACTACATTTATGTCAAAATTTGTTACGGGTCAAAAATGAAAATTTTGAGTATTTTTAAAAGTTTGAGAATGCAAAATAAATTTATCGTCAAATTTGTTATGGGTTCAAAGTGTTGACTTTAAAATGTCAAAAGTATGAAAGTTAGAATTTTAAACATGATTCGTGTTTCAAATTTATTTTTAAGGGTATTTTTTAAAATAATCAAAAGGTTCGGTATTTGACAAACTGACTATTTTTCCTTCAACTGTTAAAATGTAAGAAAAGATTGCGAGCACTTTCGACATACCACCCCCATGCCTATTAATGATTCTAACTTTTATCAATTTTGAAATATTTATGTCAACATTAATTTTTCTTTCAATGTAATCAGAACGTTGTATGGAAAAAATGTCATGGAAAACTATGCTCAAATAACATGTTATTTTTTTTATGTTGTCATTATGACAAAGTCAAAAAGCCTTTAAAACTTATCAAAATCTTTTTCATGGTGCAGCTCAAAAAAATATAGCTCTTAAAGCACATCCATTGTTACAATTTAATGTTCTACTTTTTTTTAATAAATAGTAAATTAATAAATATATCAATAAAGGTAACACTCCTTTTGTATTTAGACTGGGTGGTTAGAACTACTATTGTATGAGAAGCTTTATTTCCGAAACTGGTTCATAACCAAAAGCCTTTCAATTATACATATATGGCACCGAGAATGAATTTTTCAATAGAAAGAAATATTCTCGGGTACGTTTTTGCATGAACATTTTTTTATTAAGTTCATTTAAAAAAATAATTTTGTGATAAAAATAAAATCAATTTATGTACACATTGTATAGATACAAGCATAGATGTAATATATATTTTTTCATATATGCTATGTAATTATTTGTTTTACTTATAATTTTATAATGTGAATTATCCCGTGTATGACACGAGCTCTAAAACTAGTTACTTAATATATAAACAATATGCTTTTATGTTAAAAAAAAAAACAAATATGGTATCAATATGTAAATAATAATTTGTTTGAAGAACGCCATGTTTGCGTATGCGTTATTAACCTTTAGCTAATGCTATGATTATGTTTTGATGTTTGAGATTAATGAATTTATTTAGGGAATAAAGCGTTTTAATTAGCACTAATTTTTGATGTTACAAACCATGTATAGTAAGTAGTAATCATCTTTATGGTTTTCAGGATAAATTCGTTTAAAACCGTGTTGTATTTACATTAGACTATTTTTTTACCATAAGCTAGTGAATAGCGTTACCATACCGGTACTGGGGCGTACCAAATGATATTATCCAAACAACATCAAAAGTATGTCAATTCTGACTGAACATTGGTTCAAGTGGTTTTCATTTTTCAATGTAAAACACGTGTTGGCACCCTATTGACAGATCAAGTGCCGGTACCGTAATAAATCGAACTGACACTTATTGAATTTTTGCCACAACGTGCGGAGAAATTTTACTAGTTAATATGAATCTAAAATTAAATTGTTGTCTTATTTTTACCAATAATCAAACTTGAACTCAGGTGTATATTTTTCTGGCCTTTATAATTATTATGGTTAATTAGTTTTCAACTTCACTCAGCAAATGATGAACAGGGATAAAAGATCACCTCAGAAATTTGGCCACCGCTCTTGCCACCGCCACCACCATGGTGTTGAGAAGAATCTAACGAACCATTAAAATCTTCAGTTGTAAAACCAATGGAATAAATCCAATCCTCGTGATCTATCGTTATCTTCCTAAGCTTTTGATTACTGTCAAGTTGCAAAGACCATGGAGATCCACCTGTGCTCGATCCCCATAACCCAATTCCTGTGATTTTTTTGCAATCCTGCCATTAAGTTTTATAGCGTTAGTTGATATTTTCATAAATCAAACAAATTTGCATCCTAATTTTAAAAGATTGATAACTTACAATTTGAAACTCCAATGAAGTTTGTAGTTGTTCAATGATTAAGGCCATCGTTGGACGTTGTTTTCGGTCAAATTTCAGGCATTGATAAGCAATGCTGGAGTATGTCCGCAACGAATTCGGCTTAATTTGTTTTCGTATTTTGGGGAGGATAATTTCATCTAGTTTTCCCTCTTCAAAACGGAGTTTGGCTAAATGAGCTAAAAACCGACGTTCGTCTTCATATTTTCCGTTCATTGCTAGTCTCCCACATAAAACTTCAAATAACACAACACCAAAAGAGTACACATCAGATTTTTTTGAAAGCACACCACTCGATACATACACCGGATCTACATAACCAAATGTGCCAGCAGCAGTTGTAATAAGAAAAGTGATCTCCTGATTTGTGGGGCCTATTTTAGATAACCCAAAATCAGAAACTTTAGCTTCCCAGTTTTCGTCTAATAAGATGTTTGAGCTCTTTATGTCACGATGTAACACTCTGTGGCCTTCTCCTACCCCAACATGAAGGTAGTTTAGTCCACGAGCAGCACCAAGACATATTTGAAGTCGTTGCACCCATGTTAGATCGGTTGCTAGATACTTATCAAGGCTTCCACGAACCTCATGCTTATAGACAATGAGTTTCTCGTCACCTTCTTCAGAGAATCCAACAAGAGATACGAGGTTATCATGTTTGTAACTAGAAAGCATAGCGATCTCCATTAAGAACTCATGCTGTCCTTGTCCGCCCTTCACGTCTAATCGTTTCACTGCAACCGTGGTGGGCCTAGCGGCTGGCATGGTCGAAGAGGTAGAGGCGGAGAGGGGGAACTGGCCCTTGTAGACCTTCCCGAATCCGCCCTGACCAATTATATTAGAGTCGGTAAAGTTGTTGGTGGCCAATTTGATGTCTTCAAGGGGGATTTTGAGGTGGTCTAGTTCTGGAATGGAAGCCATGAGGTTACAAAATGTTGTGTTTGGGTGGAATTTGTTGATGGAGAACAGGATTAAGCAAGAATTCAAAGACTCTCCACTGATTTTTGTTGGATATTTATTGAATTTTTCAATCATTAAAGTAGTAGCCAGATTTGAATTTACCATTACAGTCTTTCAACATTTCATTTAATTAAAATTATAACTCTATTGAATAATTTCTACCTAATTATATATAAAAATATGATTTAATTAACATATGTACGTTTTTGTTATCCCAATGTTAAGTTTTGAGTACCGCAGACCGATAAAATTTCTATTAATAAGAATATACTAAACGTACTTGTTTTTGGTGTTTTCTTATGTTTTATCGATCATTCAAATTGTTACGGATAAAGCAGTTGAAACGAATGTAAACAAATTATTGTATGTTTATTATATAACTAACTAGTTTTAATTACACATAGCAATAAGTATACAAATTAGTTGTCCCTAGGAGGACATTTGGGTGGTAAAAGAGTATTTCCTCAAAACCCATAGAATATATTAGTAGATGCTAATCAATAGTAGAATAACATATATATATATATATGTATATATATATATAGGGGGTAAGGATCCTAAGAGAACCATTGACAAATTAAGAACTTTGAGAACCATTTTGGACCACTAAAAAAACCCTCAAAAAAAATATTAAAAAAATTATAAAACAAACAAAACCAAAATTTTAAAAAAGTAAAAAAACCAAAATTCTTATATTTCATTCCGGTTTTATTAAAAAAAACCGATTTTTTTTTCTTTTTAATTCGTATTATACCTATACACATATGTATATTTTCATTTAATCTCTAGTTACGTAATATACACATATGTACATTATCATTTACCTTAAATTATATATATGTGTATAGGAAAAAACATGTGTGTACATATTATACATATATGTATAATAAAAAAACTGATTTTTTTTTTCTTTTTAATTCGTATTATACCTATACACATATGTATACTTTCATTTAATCTCTAGTTATGTAATGTACACATATATACATTATCATTTACCTTAAATTATACATATGTGTATAGGAAAAAAACATGTGTGTACATATATGTACATATTATACATATATGTATATGTATAATTTAGCTAAACCGAGAATTTTTTTTTTACGTTTTTTTTTTTAAGAAACCGAGATGATAAATAAAAACTTTGGTTTTTTTTACTTTTTTTATTTTTATGTTTTTTTTTGTTTTATGATTTTTTTTATTTTTGGGTTTTTTTGTGGTCCAAAATGGTTCTCATAGTTCTCGATTCTCAAAAAGTTCTCACATGATAATGATCCTATATATATATATATATATATATATATATATATATATATATATATATAAAGGTTGTTTAGTCCTCTTGAGTTCAATCAACGTCACTTGGGCAATTGGGGCCGTCAATTATTTACAAAGTTAAGTGAAAGAATTGCAATTCTTTCTTGTCTCGTTTCGTCTCATGCATGCCTCACGAGACCATGTCGGAGATTGCGCCACGTTGTCAGTTTCTTACGTTCTTTAGAATTTCTACATCGAGACATGAAGGAAGATATAACATCATGTCATCGTCCATATATTCTTAATTTACCACGAATATCTTTATGAAAACCATATTAAATTAGTGTGTATGCTAAACGTATTATTTTCAGTTACCAGGTTACTTCTAAATGTTTTATTGGTTCGTCTAGCACACATCAAATACACCGACGGGCCTTGGAATTTTCCGTTAACAATACAAAGGCGTTGAACATCATGTTTCGTCTTTCCAAATTGTGAGGGTTCAAGTTCCTTAAATATCAACAAGGGTGTAGTTTTATAGCATAGTTAGAGAGTGTGAGTTGTCACCCCAAATAAAAAGTTTTGGGTGGTGTTGTTTTTACTTAAAACATCCGCAGGAGGCTTATGTCTGCGGGCGCGCATACATAAGCTTCTGAAGACTGTTTGTTTTTTTTTTTAAATAAGATCTGCAAACTGCTTTTATGGTATTAAAAAATAAGCTATTATTTAACATCTTCACACATCTTCACACTTCTTAACATCCTACCAACAGCTAATGTCCAACACCTCCACCACCACCCACCGTCCATCACCACCACCACCCACCGTCCGCCACCACCACCGTCCACTAACACCACCATCCACCACCCTACCACCACCACCCCCCACCACCACCACCATCCATAACCACCACCACCCACCCATAGGCCACAACCATCGTCCACTACCACCACCCACAGTCTGCCACCACTACCTACCACCACCCACCGTCCACCACCACCACCCACCACCACCGTCCATCACCACCACCACCACCTCCATCCATCACCACCACCCACCCGTCAGCCACAACCATCTTCCACTACCACCACCCACCGTCCGCCACCACCACCCACCATCACCACCACCACCTACCCGTCGCCCAAAACCATCGTCCACTACCACCTCCAACTATTTTACTAGTCTACAGACTTTAATGACTTCTATATACTGTGATATGTATGATAGGTAACTAATTTTCAGCTTATGCAGACGATACCCCGGTTTATAAAACAAACAGTATTATATGTTCAGATTGCAGACCTTCAGACCACATCTTCAGTTGCAGACATGAAATCAGATGAAATCAGATTGCAAACAGTTTTTGTCTTCAAAAACAAACAACACCTTAGTTTGCATTCAAATAAGACACGAAGAACTAATATTACAGTCTAATTTGAAAACAAGGTTATCAATAGCTTACGGTTTGAAGTACTGGCTCAATAATTCATTTACCTTGGTATCAGATAGCACAAAGTTTGTGAGTTTAAGTTTGATCAGTTATAATAAAAAAAATAGCATATATAATAAAATTTATTTAAGTTCAAGAAAGTAATAACTTACAAGTTGATGTTCCAATGCGCTTTCTAGTTCTTCAACAACAGATCTCATTGTTGGTCGCCCCTTTCGATTTTCATTCATTCAGGCATTAAAAAGCAATTTTCGAGAATACTGCTAACGAGTCTGGCTTCATTTGCTCAACAAGACTGGGGAAGATGACAACTTTCCCTTTCCGTAATAAATATTAACCAATCTAGAGAGACGCATATGCTTGTCATCATAATTCCTAATTATTGCGAGCCTCGCACACAATACCTCAAATAGTACAATGCCAAAAGAATACACATCAGATTCTTTTGTTAGCACTTGAGTACTTGCATATAGCGGATCCACATAACCTTGTGTGCCACAAGCCAACGTGCATAGAAAAGTATATGGTTGATTTTTTAGGCCTATTTTAGACAATCCAAAATATAAAATCTTAGCTTCCCAATTAGCATCTAACAATTTAGAACTTTTTACATCACAATGTAGCACGCAATGTCCCATTCCCACTCTGCTGTGAAGGAACTCAAGTCCGCGAGCCGCACCAAGACATATTTGAAGACGTTGCTCCCATGTGAGGTGTGTGGAGTCCAGATGTTTGTCCAGGCTTCCATTTTCTTCATACTTGTAAACAAGAACTTTTTTCGTTACCTTCGTCAATGAATCCAATGAGAGAAACAAGGTTGTCATGTTTGTAACTAGGCAGCATAACGATCTCCATTAAGAATTCATGATCACCTTGCCCGCTTTTCCATAATGTTGGTTATATAATTTTCGTGCAATGAACATTGACAAGTTTCAATTTCACCTCTTACTCTTGTTTATGGAATGTGTAATATAAAATGTAAAATGATCACTTAGACGACACAAGCCGTGAAGTTTTATTAACAGAAACTAAGTTTATGTGTGAAAAGGTGATTTTGCACCTGGCCTCACACTTTTTTGACAGAAGAAACTAACAGAGTTAGTTGGTTGGGCTCAAAGTAGGGATAGCAAATTCGGTACCGGTGCTGAAATCGGTACCGATTTGGTACAATCGGTATCAAAGTTTTGAGTTTCGGGATCGCTACGGTACCGGTATTTCTCGAATTTAACTTTTAATAAAGGTACCGGTACCAAGAATTTGTAATTTTCGGGATCGAGATTTTCGATGCTGGTACCCGGCACGATGCCTATCTTATCCCTAGATCAAAGTGCGTCACATTGACAACGTTGGAGTTGCATGTGACTTAAATTCAAAAATGAGGTTGTAAAGTGCATCCGTCTTTTGACCACATGGGTGCAAAAGTTACCTAACTCCTAAAACTTTAAGAAATTAAAATGACTAAAAGAAAAACAAATGATTGTTTCTCTCTCCTGGTGTCTTAGAAAAGTTGGTTGCAAATCATAGTTGGAGACGAAGTGGTGAAGTAGTGAACAAATGGAATGTTGGGACTTTGGGCCATTAATTTTGAGCCTGCACAACTAGGCCGGTGTTGCGTCATCTTGGGCCGATGGTCCTGTTATTCCAGAATCCAGGATCGTATGAATAAATGGGTGTTTCTTATTTTCTCTTTCACAATTTAGAAAGTATAAAACAACAAACAAAGAAATCCTATGTATGAAAATCAACCAAATCAAGCTACCATAGATACAGCTACCAACCTACCGCCTACGACCCCACGTGCCTACTTCAAACCCTACCCTTCACTTATTTTTTTTTCATTTAGCCGCTGTTTGTTTTTTCAGGGGTAAAATGTCTGTAGTCTGCTGACCACATCTGCAGATATTTGTAGCAGAAGAGGACTGTTTGTTTTTTAACGTAACTGCTAAAACTTTCAATATATGCTTTATACCAAAAACACAAATTATCCAGCAACAATTAAAAATATATAAATCCAAATTTTATACCAAAAAATACAAAGTATCCATAATTAAAAATGCTCACAATATCAAAATACATAATCCAAAATTAACATGTATGAGAATCATTAGGCTCTTACAAACAACATATAAAAAAGTTTTGATATTAATCTTATAGGGGAGGGTTATAGTAAAAAGAAGTAATTTCCTAGGAATACTAGGAATAAATCATAGCTATTGGATCATGCTAATCAATGGTTGAGATTTAAAATTACCAAAAACCGACATAGTTTCCTAAAGTTACTCTTTTACCTTTATAACCGACATAGTTTACTAGAATTGTTCTTTCATCATAATTTGTAATGCCACATGTCAAAAAATTATTGGTTCTTACCATTCCTAGGAAACTCCTTATTCTTATTTGAACCATTTTCTAATCTTATAATCAAATCGTCAAGTTCCATTAGTGTAGCAATTGTCAAGTCTTGCCAAATCTAAACGAATAAACAAATAATTACAAGTTAAAATAACCAAGCAACACAAGGTCGGGTGATTTTAAAACTAATGAACTAGCAAATTATAAAATTTACCTTAACAAATTTCCACATGAATGTTTTTTCCTCCAAAAGTTTCTTCATTTATTTTCGAAAATAGATAGATCATACATAATGAATGAAACGAGCCAAAACTCCAGCTTAAAACAACTCACAAGTCAATGACATAAACATAAACTTTCTACAAACCGTTTTTTTCAACTAAAAACTTTCTATAGACTTTTTATAAACCTAAATTTTCTACAAACTTTTTTCAACTAAAAACTAATAAATAATACTTGAACAATTATGCAAAATTATAATTGAACAAAAAAATAATAATAATCAATTAACAACTCAATTGAACAAATCAATTAACAAGAATTCAATTAACAAAAACTTAATAACTTAATTGATATATGATGGACATAATGAGTTTAGAAGAGGTTGGAAGACTACGGTCCAAGTCTGCACCAAGAAGAGGGCGCACATACGTTTTTTAATGAAACGTCTTCGAAAAAACAAACAGTATGTAGAGGTCAATGTCTGTGCGTGGTCTGCGCGCTGCAGACAAAAGAGGCCATGAAGATCTTGTGTAAAAAAACAAACACCCCCTAAATGTTTGGAGCCTAAGAGTTTTCTCGAGACGGAATGCCAACCGTAAATACCGACACTTCAACTTTATAGGCCCTCATGCAAGAAACCCATCATTATAGGAAAACCCCCATTTTTCAAACTAAGACCATAAAATATCAAGCCTTAACCATCACTTGTATGTCATTTGTAATTTTTATACCATAAACTAGAGGTGTTCACGGTTCGGTTTGAAACCGTGAAACTGGCAAAACCAGTTTTTGATTCGGTTTCACGATTTTTTTTTTTTGAGTTTCGGTCGGCTGGTCTAAAAATTTTAGCTGTAGCGAACGGTCTAGTTTATGGTTTCTAACTAAAACTAACCATATAAAACTAGACCAGATCATATATACCAATATATTTGTGTTAAATATAAACCAGTAATGCACTAAATACCTTAATTCATCTATTTGGCCCACTATGTCACTAATTATTTTGAAACTAGTTATCTTGATGAATACGGTTAGTTATCTTGATGCATTTTCATATTTCTCGACAACTTGTGTTTAATGTGTCAGTGGAAAAATTGTATTTAAATATGCTAAACTTTTGCAAATTATTCACAACCCAACAGGTCTAAATCGTGAAATTAAACCGGAACCAACCAGTAACTTATAGTTTGGTTCGGTTTAGTTAAAAGTTCAACGGTTTGATTTTGATTTACAATAATTAAAAACCGTTACTAATAGTTTGGTTCACGATTTGACTCACAAACCGTGAACACCCCTACCAAAAACCCGGAAACTCGACACACAGGTAGTTCCATCTACCCCAACTGGACGCCTTTAAAATTCATCACCAAAATCACACTTTGCACCCTTAATTAATCCATCCATCACCTATACTATCCCACAACCTTATTAATACCCATTAACCGCTCCAACCAGATCTCAACTCAACCATTGTCGGAAAAATGAAGGTCACCGTTACTATCACTACGCGGAGCGGCAGAGAATTAATCAACGGCGGCGTTGTTCTCGACAACTCTGTAACTTCCATTTCATTTCAATTACTCTATATTCAATTGTTTTAGGGTTTTGATGTTTACTATTATTATTTTGTGGAACAGGCTACTGTGGCTGATGTGCAGGAAGCAATTCATAAGCAAAGTAAGTTTTACTCATTAAATTGATCAAATACAACCCGAATTATATATGGTTCACCCGATTGACTCATTATGGATCTAATACAATCTAAAGTTGCCTGTTTTCGTATGAACCGGAGGGAATTCAGTCATCGATTGAAAACCATAGAAACGAATAAAGTCGGGATACTGACACGTGGTTTACATGGATCGAAAACCATAAAAACAAATACGGGTGTCATGTTGGTATCTGTTTGGTTCGTCACAAATGGTCGAGGAAAAAAAAGTGTTTTTTTTAAAATCAAAATAAAAAATTAAAAACTTTGTGGCTAAACTTCAAAGTACAAAAAATTTGTGGTCTATTATAAAAATTAAAGCTTTACTAATTTTAGTTCTTAAAAAATCTTTGTGGTCAAACTATAAAAAACAAAACATTTGTGGTCAATTTAAAAAATAAAAGAAAATTAAAAAATAAATAAATTTACTGTTCATTGCACTGATTTACAAACACCAATAATAATATAGATATTGCTAAGTTTATAAAGTTTATACACAATGAATTTGAGCAAATATAGAATGATAACCACTAGATGGTTGGGTACCAAATGAATCACTTTTAAGCCATTGAATCATATGTCAATGGATTGTAGAGATCAAAAGCCAAAAGTGGTTCCTTTTGTTCCTAATTATTAAATAGTCTTCATTTCATGTATTTGTTCAAGGGCTTTTATATAATCAAAACCATATTTCTTCTTACTCACTTGCATTTTCTTTAAACAGTCAAGAAATACTATTCTTCTCGACAACGGCTGACCCTACCCCTAGAACCGGGCTCAAAGAAGCCCGTTGTTCTTCAATCCAAAAAAAGCCTCAAAGACTACACAAATGGAAATAATGACACCATAACCGTAGTGTTCAAGGATTTGGGCCCGCAAGTTTCATACCGCACACTCTTCTTTTTCGAGTACTTGGGCCCGTTAATCCTCTACCCCGTCTTCTACTACATCCCAGAGGTGTACCAATTTTTCGGGTACAAAGGTGAACGGGTCATCCATCCGGTTCAAACATATGCATTATATTATTGGTCTTTACACTACTTCAAACGGATCATGGAGACATTTTTTGTGCACCGGTTCAGTCACGCAACTTCGCCTCTTTCAAATGTGTTTAGGAACTGTGCTTATTATTGGACTTTCGGGTGTTACATAGCTTATTATGTTAATCATCCGTTTTATACGCCTGTGAGTGATCTTCAAATGAAAGTTGGATTTGGGTTCGGGTTGGTTATGCAAGTTGCAAACTTGTATTGCCACATCATACTAAGGAATCTTAGGAGCCCGAGTGGGAATGAAGGGTACCAGATTCCACGTGGGTTTTTATTTAATATTGTGACGTGTGCGAATTACACTACCGAGATTTATCAGTGGTTGGGTTTTAATATCGCAACACAAACTGTTGCGGGTTATGTGTTTCTTGTGGTTGCTGCTTCCATTATGACTAACTGGGCGTTGGCCAAACATCGGCGTCTCAGGAGGGTAATTTTCTTGACCTTTTTACTTACTGAACTAACATTAGGTTGATATGAACCCGTTTAGTTACTTTTGGGTTGTTTTACTTTAGTTTTTTTTTTTTAACTCAAACGGGTCAAATTTGCTCAAATTTTGACTATTAGCTCTGATGCCATCTTATGATATTTGTTTGTTGCAGCTGTTTGATGGGAAGGAAGGAAGACCAAAGTACCCTCGCCGATGGGTTATACTGCCCCCGTTCCTGTAAGCGACAACAAACATGGACTGTATGCCATTTTCAGTGGCTCAGGTTTATTGGCTAGATTTGTATCATGAATTTGTTTTTAGTCAACATATGTTTTACTTGTTTAGAACTTTTGTTTCTTTTGAATTCTTAATCATACCATGTGTACTTGCTGCAGAAGACTTTTGAATTTAGCCCATTTGTATTTGCTAGTTTGAGTCTTTCTCTTGTGTTCGCTTCCACAAACTATGAAATTTTCCAACTACACCAAGTTGGTAAATACTTTTTCCAACCATACCCTTTTGGTAAATAATAATAATAATAAAAAATAAAAAATTGTATACATAAAAACTTGATTAATACACATCTCCTTTATAATGAGATTTAAATATAAGTCTGAATTTAAAAATTCGTTTAAATATAAATTTAGACTTTATACCTTGAAAGTAATTAGATCTCTATGAAGACATTCAAAGAGGCAGAATAGATTAGCACATTAGTATAACTATCACTCAGTGTCTCCAAGACCAAATAGTCTCATTGTATACAGTTTTCCTTGAGATTTCTTCAAATACAAAAAACCGGGTCTAGTTAAAGTGACCACACGGCTAACGCTTGAATCAAGACTTTAGTAATTGTATTCTGAAAACTAGCCATCATGAACTAGTTTTTCGAGTCCTGATTTAAACACTGAACACCCATAGTTGACAAACCTATTACTAGATTATGCATTCAGAATTTTGAAGTCTTATTGGAAGCTCTTTTGTAATTGTGTGTCTCTCTATATATGTATATGTGTGCAGTGTTTGTGTAGATATGTAATTATGTTTGTATATATAACACAAAATAAAATGCTTATGTAATTATGTTTGTATATATAACACAAAATAAAATGCATAACTTGAACTCAGACTTCGAATCGAAAATCAAAAATTCGTATTCAATTCAAACTTAGAGTTTTTCAAGTCCGATTAGAATACTAAACACCCCTAAATCAAATGATCAAGTACTATCAAAACTACAATTTTAATGTTTCACATGAAGATGCAAATTTGTGACAACTAATAAAGGTACCTGTTTTAAAGAAATGTAGGCAAAATTGTTACTAAGGTGAAGGAGTAGATACCTTGTCTCTGTATCACGGAACGTACAGCCCGTCTAGCTCAGTTGGTAGAGCGCAAGGCTCTTAACCTTGTGGTCGTGGGTTCGAGCCCCACGGTGGGCGGAACAGTTTCAATTTGTCTATTTTCTTTTTCATGATTTTAAGTTTTAACTATAAGTTGCTCATGGACAGTTTGGCAGATGATCCGTTTATGTTCGTTTGTTTAATAAATGAACGAACAAGGGTAATTTTTTTCGCTTATTAAATTAAACGAATGAATGTATACACATGTTTCGTTGTTCGTTGATTTACGTTTCTTTGTTTAACTTATAATTTTTAAGGGTAACTAAACAAGTATTAGACTTTAGTTGGTGTTCGTTTATGTTTCTTCATTTACATTTGTTCGTTTATGTATGTTTGTTTTTGTTTATGTATAATTAGACTTCGGTTGGTGCTTGTTGATGTTCGTTTGTATTTTGTTGGGTTGATTTATGTTCATGAAGTGTTCGTTTGATCTAATATCAAGGCTATGGAAGATGTGTTATATCTTTTCATAACCTTTAATCATGGGTCAAACTTTGGCTTAATTACAATCAAGTCCTTTAACTTTATCAATGTTCAAATTAGACCATAAATTTTGACAGTCGTTACAAAAGTTGTCGGATTCTTCAAAGTAATCGCAGGCTCTAACTTGTTAACCTTGATTCTTTAGCCTCTTCCTCCAGGGCTTGAAAAACCTATTGCCGTTTTGAAACCCTTGAAGTGCTTGCTCATCTGACCTTTCTTGTTTCCCATTGGATCCAATGCTGATCCTAGCTTATTGTGATTGAAGCAAACTCCTCGGCTTACCAATAGTGAGCTTCTTCAAAATTGTTTGTCACCTTAATAGATGGCACCACATAAGATCAAATTTTAAACTAGGGCTCCTTAGTATTTTATCCATCATTTGTGATCTTCAACTTCTTCACCATAAGCTCTTTTTTTATTACAATAGCCATCACACATTTCTTCTTCCTTCATGATGACTTAAAATCTCTCTTAAGTAACCTTACAATCTAACCCTGCAAATCTCCTTAAAATTCCAATGGAGGAGCCTCTTGTATCGCCTTTAAGAGTTTAAGGAGGAGGCCGCGGCAATCTGCAAGAAAATATAAGCCCAAATAACCTAGCCCAGCCCAGCCCAGTTAAGCTTTAATAGTACCTGGAATCCTGGATGAACTCCCTAGTACAAAGACCAAAATGATCAACACTGGCCCATAGTAAATGCATTGGCCATTGGATTGGACCCTAGAGGCTAGAAGAGTGCATTTGCAGTTTTGCACTTACTAAATAAAAAAAAACAATATGATGTTTTATTATTAATTATGTGAAATAAAGGTACAAAAATGTATTGGATTACATCGAAACAGAAGGCAAGCGGGCAACAAGCTGCGCCGCTACCCCTTTTTGAATCGCAAAACCCAATCTTTTAAAAACTATATTTGCTGATCTTGGAGTCATAACATTACTATGCATGACCCGCTGAACACGAGTAAGTAGCTCCACAGCTTCAGGCGCGAGGAAACCAAAAGTGTCAAAAGCAAAAGGAATAAATACATGTTGGTTGTCAAGACACGCCTTTTCATGTTTTGCCACCTTACCTGAAGCAGCTTTTAATGCGGCTTGACCGACCGCGAAACCACTACTCCCTAAGCCCACCAAAGGAGAAACCCCTGTTAAATCCACACACACGTGTTTCCCTCCTATCCATCCAAACACCAAAATGTCAGCCGGTCGAAGAGATGATCTTCCCTCCGACGGGTCAGTCTAGAAATTCACAGGTGCTTCTTTCTTAACAGAAATTCCAGCTCGCCGGAATATATCAAAGAGCACATCCCTAACCAGATCGTGTCGGTACTTGAACCCCAGGAGCTCTTTACAGTGCATCGCGTGCTCCCCATATGAGTCTAAACACGCTTTACGACAAACAGGACATATCTCATCAACCGGAAATAAAGGAATCATAAGGCGATACTTAAGGATACTACGATACTCCACTGGAGACATATGCTGGCCTAACCCATCTATATGGATAGCAAGAAGAAAATCTTGAGCATGTGGTGCTTGTAGACACTCAAAAATGGCTTTTTGTCTGCTTGTCATGTTAAAGTGTGACTCCATGTCGTGAACAATTTTACTAAAAAGAGTGCTCGCCAATGCATGCTGGGCTTTAGAGGGGGCGGTCTCTTTGTTAGAGAAACTGCTAAAATCGAAGCTTGGAATCATATCACGAAGACAAGCCAGAGCACAAGAATAATCAGAATCCATCCCACATATACCACTGTCTCGCAAAATGTGATCCTGAAGCACCCACGATTGGGCTCTCGAGGCCACAAACGCATAAGAGGAAGCCTCTACTGCCGAATACAACCCCAAACCCCCATTCTTAATGGGTAAGGAAGCAAGTCGCCATTGAAGGTCTCCAAAGAAAGGACCTCCACAAACTACAATGTCCTCGATCGCCTCACGCAATCCCTTGTCAAAAAACACCGCTGCCTCCATCATGTGTACAGGTTGGCATGTTCTCAAACCAAAGAAAAGTTTAGCAATACCCATACATGATCGAAGCAAAAGTAACTCACTCTGCGGGTCACCAAGTTTTGGGAGAAGACGCATCAAATCAACAGCATTAGTAGCTCTCTTCTTTGCCAAACCCTTAATAAACCCGGTGTCTTTACTAACAGCTCCCCCAAGAAGCTTCACCCCTAATAATGGTCTCCTGATGTCAGCAGGGAATAAACCGTCACGAGACTTCGTACCATCACAAGAAGGCCAAAATAGCTCAGTTTTCTTAATATCCAGTTCAAGACCCAAAGTTGGACCCGTCACCTTAATGATATCCAACACTTTAGCCACCTCCATTGAATCTCCAATGACTGTCCCATCATCAAGATACCAGGCATGAAAAAGAAGCTTGCAATTGTCTCGAATCTGATGCACAAGGGGGTGTAAAACCAAGGAAAAAAGGAGTGGTCCCAATGGGTCTCCTTGTTGAACCCCTGTGGTGGACCAAATATTATCATCCCCAAGATATAGTCTTGATGGCTGCCCATATAAAAATTCCACCCACAAGGAAATAGAAGGGCATCTGATCCTTACCTCATGAAGTAAAGCTGATCTATCCACCATATTAAATGCATTAGAAAAATCAACTGTAAGCATTGCAAGAGACCCATCAGTGTGGCGCTCACTCAATACCCTGTTGGCGCTATGTAATATGGCCTCCGCACCACCCGACACACCAACCCCAAACTGGAAATCATTAAGGTATTTGGTCATTTCTTTGCCAACCCCTTTGATAGCCACCTTAGAAACCAAACGCCTCCATATAGTACCCACTGCAATAGGTCGAATCCCGTTGTCGGATTTTAATAGCGGTGTAAGAGGAGCAGACGCGACAAACTCTGCCAAAGTAGACGGACATCTCCCTCCTAACCATAAATTAACCACTGCAGTGATAGCACATATGAGGTCAGTGGCAATAGCCGTCCCTTCTCCACAAAGAGCATCCAAAATATGTTGCGCTCTCAAACCGTCCCTCCCACACGAAGTTCCTTTGGGAAACGATTTAATGCAACCAAGGACACTATCAACCTCTGCCACAAGAGGAGGCTCGGAATAAGTCATGTTCGGCATAGCCGGCAGCTTCTTGTACGGGTGTTTAGCTTCTAAAGCCTTTGTGGTATCAGAATTGTAAGGTGCAACACCAAATGAGCATAACACCTTTACTGCAGCAGTAAAGTGATCATCCGCAACTTTTCGAAGACACTGTTTAACGTTATTGTTGACAAGACCCCCCTCCTTTTGAATATCCATGTCACCTTGGCCTAAGGACCTCAAACCAGAACCATTTAACAGATTTTTAATTAACATGGTAATACCGTCAAATTTCCCCCATGTGGCTAAAGAACTCATTATTGAATGATGTTGCATGGCTTTCCTATTCCCGGACCTGCTTTCGTGCTTATTTTTTGGTCTGGACACCTGTAAAGTGCAACGAGGAAGAACTAACAGCCTAACCCATGCATCAACAGAATCTGGTTGAGCAACCACTTTATAGAGTGTTGTTTTCAAAGCTTGTGAAAAGGCCATCCGACAACTATGAGGGATACTCTTGACGGTAACGATAGGTGCCTTAAGTACACGATCAAGGAAGGAGACATCCAACACGAAGGACTCATGAACAGTTGTCTCGGGGCCCTTGATAAAAGGTTTCGAAATCCCAATAATGTGTGTATCCGAGTCAATTGCATGATCATTAAACTTCACAATGCCATCAGGGTGATGACAAGCACGTTTCAAGCTCTGAAGGTTCATGCAATCCCCACACAACCATTGATCCAACACCTTCAATGTTTCATCCACTTTCAAAAACAAGCCATGGTCTGTAGAGATCGTCTCCCGCAACACACTTTTACGTTCTTCTTTAGTAAGGTGCACACTCTTGAGATGAGAGATCAAACGAGAAATCCCCTTATTTCCCGCCCCACCATTCGAACAACAATGAAACGCACGGAACGGACACGGCCATGAGCCGTTCAAAGTAGAGGAATGAGTTGTCATAAAATATGACAAAACGATACTAAAACTTAAAAAGACATTTCATTGAACACTTGGCGCGCAGTTATAAAGAAAACCCCGTTTCACATGATTGGAGGAAGACGATAGGATCGATGGCCGGTAAAGTCTTAGTGAAGATTAAAATCTTGAAAGACGGGGATTGTTTTATTTATTATTATTATTCCTGTATTGGGGCCTTTGTCCCCAAACCGGCCACAAATTACGAGGACATTTACTAAATATGATCCTAAAACAGGGTTGTTGAATCCTGAATACCACAGTCTAGTGTCTAAAAGAATGAGGGCTATTCGCAAGCCGAGCTTAGTTGAGTCAGGCCAGGCTCTGGTTCTGCTCCGTTTCTAACTTTTACTTTGACTTTTACGTGCCTCTAAGGTAGTATGACCAGCTATGATTTAGTTTTAAGATGATCATCATATAAGGCTCCTCAGTAGTTAGTAATTATTTGCTTAAACTTAATTATTACACTTTTAGCCATCGAAATTAAATATTTTGGCATTCTAGTCTCTTTTATAACTTTCTTAAGATTAGTATTCAACGGCACTTTATAAAAGATTATTATCATCATCAAATTTTCTAGCTTATACAACTGAAAATCAGGATTTTACACAAAAGTTGCCTTATAATGTCTTTCATCACAGACGCCTAGACGGACAATTATTATACTAATTATAAGTATAAAAAAGTTATGTGCCCACTCTTGTCATTGAAGTATTAATTAGCGTATAAGATCATCTATGATTTAACTGATACAGAAGTCCTGGGGTTGGTGTGTTAAAATGTTAAAAGGTGTTATATTACTTTTATTGTGTCAGTTTTATGTTGTTATTTTCTATTTCATTTTGCCATTTTGGTATTAGGAGAGTCATTATATGAACGGGAACGACTGAAGATTGAAAAATCACAATCGCAGTTTTCATCCATCTTAAAGCGTTCTTGTTTTCAAAGTACTCAGAAATCTCTTGTTTTTGTATTTTGGTGATTGTCTTGATCAGTGTAGTCATAGTTTCTAAAACCGGAAACGGTAGTATGCTTTGGAGAGAACCCAAAGAGATAAACTTCAATAAATAAAAATGAACCAAATGGAGCCCGATTACATGCATGTCTTTTAAACAAACCAAAACACAAAAGAGATAAAAACTAATAAGTCCTCAAACTTAGGAAACAACCAAACTTGAAATTTAAATAAAGCGATAAAAGGTAATCGGGTAAAATGAGCTTGACTAATCTTCCAACGGGTCTTGACTCGGGTCTAATTCAGGATCCAGATCTGCATCATTCACCCCTACTTGAAAGGGACTCGCCCCCGAGTCAAACTCACAATCGCTCCCCTCCACATACGGAGCCAAATCCGACACGTTAAAAGTAGCCGAAACATTATAGTGGCCCGGTAGATCAATTTTGTATGCATTATCATTAATATGTTTGAGAACACGAAACGGACCATCTGCCCGGGGCTGGAGTTTACCAAAACGACCTTGTGGAAAACGTTCGCGTCGTAAGTGAATCCACATAAGGTCTCCTTCTTTGAACACAACCTAGCGTCGATGTCGATTAGCCCTTGTTTGGTATTGCAAATTATGTTTAACGATTTGCTCCTTCACTTGCTTATGTAGCTCTTGAATCTGAATTGCTCGTTCTTCCCCATCAGTACTGAACTGTTGTGGGTCTTGCACCGGTGCAAGATCTAAAGGAGTGAACGGGTTTCGACCATACACAATGAAAAACGGACTACGACCCGTAGACCCATGGTTAGCAGTGGCGGATCCATGAATTTTTTTCAAGTGGTGCACAACTTTTAGATGATTCAATTTCATATAATCGGGTATAAAAAATTCCGGGTCGGTTTGAGGTTCGGGTCGGTTAGATGGTTCGGACAAAGTTCATTACATAATAAAAATACAATAATAAATTCCGGGTCCGTTTGAGGTTCGGGTCGGTTAGAAACCATATTCACACAATTAACCTTACCTCAACAAAAAACATCCACCAACACCACCACTCTTATCTTTCCAACTATTTTAACACCCAACACCAACAACCATGATTTGAAATATACTATTCGTGACCACAAGCCATTAAAACTAAATTTAACAAATAACCTAACAATTAAGTAGTTAGCAATCAAGAACAATTAACAAGTCAAGAACAATTAACATTTAACAAATGAATGCAAACTTACCTTCAAAGTGGGAGGATTCGAGCAATCGAGCTTCGAGGAAGAGTAGAAGACAGGAGGAGAGGAAGGCAGGAGGTTGGAGAACGGCCGGAAAAGCTTCGGTGGTGGTCGGGGAACGGCCGACGGGGAAGAGGGGACAGGGGAGATAGCAGGCGCCATTGTGTTTAGTGTCTGTGTGTTTTATTTTTTGACTAATAAAACCCTAAATGGGTTGTGCAGTAGTTAGTAAAAAGGAAGAGTTCAAGAAAAAAAGTTCAAAAATTATATGGAAATCCGGAATCGAACTTGTGACCTTCAAGTTACAAAACCAGCACCTTACCAGCTGGCCAAACGTTTCAAATGTTTTTAAGGTGGTTCCTTCCTAATTTATAAGGTGGTTCCTCTAATGTTTTATATATACAAATACATTATTATTTTGAAACTCGGGTGGTTCCGGGGAACCACCCATTTCTACTATAGATCCGCCCCTGATGGTTAGACCTGTTATAAGCGAACTCGGCCTGTGGTAAAGCAAGATCCCATTGTCGAGGTTTATCGCCGACAAGACTACGAAGCAGATTCCCGAGACTTCGATTCGTGACTTCGGTTTGCCCGTCGGTTTGGGGGTGATGGGAACTACTAAACTGTAACTTTGAACCCAACCGTTTCCAAAGTGTTCTCCAAAAGTGACTTACAAATTTGACGTCGCGATCTGATGTGATAGTTCTTGGAACTCCATGAAGTCTCACAATTTCAGCAAAATAAAGTCGGGCAATTTAAAACGCATCAAAAGTTTTAGTACATGGAATAAAGTGTGCCATTTTAGAAAAACGGTCAACAACCACCATTATGGAGTCCTTCATGCGTTATGTTCGTGGTAATCCCAAAACAAAGTCAAGACTCACGTCTTCCCAAGGGCCATTTGGAACAGGTAGAGGCATGTAAAGCCCTTGGTTGGTCTAATGGGCTTTGGCAATATGGCAAACTCGACACCTCTTGATCAAGCGAGTTACATCTTTTTTTAAGTTTGGCCAAAAGAACCGATCACGAATTAAATCCACTGTTTTGTCTCTCCCAAAATGACCAGCTAATGTCCCTTGATGGCATTCTAAGATGATCGCTTCCAGATAAGAAGAATATGGAACACACAACCGATATCCTTTAAACAAAAACCCATCCTTAAGATTGTAGTCTTGAAATGGTGAAAGAGTGCATTTGGCCCATTGCTCCTTAAAATCCGGGTCATCTTGATATAAAGTGCATAAAGACTCAAAGCCCGTAACCTGAACACTTAGGGATAACAAGAGGGCATGGCGACGACTCAAGGCGTCGGCTACCGTATTCGAAGTTCCTGCCTTGTGGCGAATCACAAAAGAATAATCTTGTAGCATCTCAACCCATTTAGCATGTCGCGCGTTAAGTTTTGATTGCCCTTGAACATATTTCAAAGCTTCATTGTGACATTCGTCAATTTCGGGTCTTGTTTGTATTCATTTTTGTATTTGTTTATTATGTAAACCGACCCGATTTGTAAACCGAAGCTTATGTTATAATCAAAATGATGGATTTATGTTACAATATTGTTTCACACTTGTTGGGTCTTGAAAACATCCTACCTTTATTTTTATTTATTTATTATTTTTATTATTATTTTTTTTTTGTTTCGTGTTTTTGTCTTGATCCATTTTGCATGAAAACTCTTGTGTCTCATACCCATATTTGACCACCAACATTACCCTATATATACACCACCTTTCCTCTTCATTTTCCCTTGCTACAACTCCAAAAAAAAAACTCTCTCAAACATCAAAGATTCAAGTTTATATTCTTAAGTGTTCTTGAATGTTTTTAGTCTTTCATCTTAATTAGTTTATGTAGCCTTATTAATATTTGTTTATGGTTGTGAAACATATATATAATATACACCCCTTGTTTACCTTTGGTAGTTACTTCTCCGATTCCGGTAGGTGAGGTTTCGAACCTCATAAGGCAAGGCTTCATGGGGGACTGCGTGTCCTTGATATACATACATCTATATAACTTGTTCATACATATTAATCTTGTTTATTTTAGTTTGTTGGTCATGTTTACAAGTTCCATGGTTATGGGTTTTTAAGAGTCTATGCTTCGGTTTAACCGTAAATAGCTCTAAACCGTAAACCGAACTTTGTTACTAGTTTTGTTAAATAATTGTTTAAACATACTTATTGTTAGATCTAAGTTTCTAAAATCATTTTTACAAATTCTATGGTTATGGGTTTGTAGAATCTTACCTCGATCTTAACCCGAAACACGATCCGAACCGAAAACCGAACTTTTGTTTAAAGACTTTATTGTTAACTTTTAGTTGTAAAACTTAAAGTATTTTTTATTTGTACATTATTATACAAGTTCTTTAGTATTTGGACATGTGGAAACCATCTATGAACTTGTTGTGAGATGGAAACCGAACCAAACCGATTCTTACTCGCTTAAGACACACAAGTGTGTTTTTTTTAGCCATCAAGACTTGTATATTTCTTTAAAAATAGTTACAAATTGATTTTTAAATATTTTCTTAAGTACTTGGAAATGTTGGATCCAACTTGATCTCATAACAAAGTTTGGACCGACAAAACCGAACACTCGCTTAACGTGCGTTGTTAGTTCTAAAACAATGGAACTACATACTTGGTTAAGTCTTATTAAATTTTATTGAGTTATCTCATAACATTCAATATTTTGGAAAGTTGACTTTGGGTTTGACCAATTATCAAGACCCGACCCGACAACCCGAACACTCGATAAAAAAAACCGTTTTAGTATCTTTATTCCAAAGGGATTTGCATTCTTGCATTTTACCCACCTTATTACTTAACATAGGTTGAGTAAATATTAAGGTTAGATACTTTAACCCGGTTTCGAGCAAACTTACATTTTTAAAGGGTTATTATTATAAATCCTTAAATAATTACATTTTAAAACCTTGAACTTTAATTATTTACATTTCTCAACATTTATTTTGTTTAAAGACCTTCAAGACAACCTTTCTAAATTCAAGACTTCTTTTCTTTTTAGGCATTGTGCGTTAAACTCGTCGTTCCGACAAATCTCCAAATTACCATCTTTCAAGTTTACTACTTGAAGGTGAGTACTTCATACCCCATTTCCCATCTTTTATTTTGGGGGTGACATTTCATACTTATTCAACAAAATGCTTTATATTTGAATCTTAAACCACAAACGTAGTTTTATACTTTACCAAAATAATTGCTCGATTTGGTGTTCTATGCTTATATGCCTATGTGTTTATCGCTTTTGGTTGGTGGAACTATAAAATCTTAGACTATTTGGCATCCCCTTATAGCAAGGTGTCGTTAACGTATTGCAATTAACGATAACTATAAAATCCTAGACTATTTGGCATCCCCTTATAGCTAGGTGTCGCTAATGTGTTTAGCGATATCTATTTATCCAAATTACCACTTTTATTTATCGTTTCGTATGCAAGTTTTGTGGCTATCTTTATTATATACTAATATGATTAAACTTATGAATTGCTCACCAACCTTTGTGTTGACAAACTTTATTTTTATGAAATATTGCAGGTTTGCATCTTGGTTGATTTATGATTGTGAAGAAAACGACATCAAAGACCTTAGGATATTAGTAAAAATGAACAATATCAAATTTGCCATATTTTGTGATATCTTGTTTATGGTTATTTTATGGATAATTGTTATGTAACATTTTCGATGTTGTGAAATGAAATGAGTTTATTAAATACTGTCACTTTAATTAGTGTCATGTGCTTATGGACAATCGTTACACCTCGGCATGTTCCGCCGCCTTTGGTCGGGGTGTGACATTCATGGTCCGAATACAAAATGAACTCTCCGGGTAGAAGATAATGACGCCAATACTCGAGGCTACGTATAATAGCATAGAATTCCTTATCATAAGTACTGTATTTACGTCTCGTCTCGCAGATTTTTTCACTAAAGAAAGCAACAGGTTGATTTAATTGGCTCAAAACGCCACCGATCCCTACACCCGAAGCATCACACTCTACCTGAAAAACTTCATCAAAATTGGGTAAGGCCAAAACAGGTGCTTGAGTGACACATACCTTTAATTCTTCAAATGCTATTTGAGCTGCTTTTGTCCACACAAATGTGTTGTTCTTTAAGCACTCCGTAATCGGAGCCACAATGGTGCTAATATTGCGAATAAAACAGCGATAAAACGAAGCCAGCCCATGAAAGCTTCGTATATCTTGCAGTGATGTTGGTGGAGGCCACGAGGTTATAGCTGTTACTTTGGTTTTGTCCATCCTAATGCCGGTACCGGAGACTAAATAACCCAAGAAAATAACTTCTTTTGTGAGAAAGTGACACTTCTTACTGTTAGCATATAGTTTCTGATCCCGCAACACTAAAAAGATGTCACGGAGATGACAAAGATGCTGTTGCGTATCCTTGCTAAAAATCAATATGTCATCGAAGTATACAACCACGCACCGACCGATGAACGGTTTGAAAATGTGATTCATAAGACGCATGAACGTGCTTGGCGCGTTAGATAGTCCGAAAGGCATAACCATCCACTCGTATAACCCATCACGAGTTTAAAAGCGGTCTTCCATTCGTCCCCGGGTCGCATACGTATCTGGTGATTACCGCTTCGCAAATCGACTTTAGAGAAAACATTAGCCCCGTGTAGTTGATCAAGTAAGTCCTCGAAGCGAGGGATGGGAAACCGGTATTTTATGGTGATCTTGTTAACCGCCCTGCTATCAACACACATTCTATAAGCACCCCCTTTTTTAGGAACGAGTAGCGCGGGAACAGCACATGGACTCATGCTTTCCCATATAAGGCCCTTAGCCAAAAGCTCAGTCACCTGCCTATGTAATTCTTCAAATTCTTTCGGGTTCATTCGGTATGCGGGTTTATTTGGGATACTAGCACCGGGGAGGAGATCGATGCAATGTTGAATTTCGCGCATTAAAGTTAAACCCGGTGGAATTTCGTCTGGAAAAACATCCTTGAACTCCTCAATTAAAGGTTGTATCTCTGGTGCAATATTAGCTATGGTGGGGTTTTCTTCTGTTACGAGAAGATCGAACATGACTGGCAAATTTTTGGCTAAGGCTAATGTATAATCTAGAAACTCTGATTTGGTGAGGATTAATGCTTCTGTATGTGTCTCACGTGGATCTAGGGGTGCAAGGGTAATGTTTATGCCATCTTTTTTAAAGGTGTATGTGTTACGAAACCCGTCATGTTTGGCTCGCCGATTGTATTGCCACCTGCGACCCAATAATATATGACACGCGTCCATGGGAACCACTTCACACCACACTTCACCAGAGTACTTATTACCAATCGAAAATTTCACCAAGCAACGATGAGTTACCTTAACCAAATTTCCCTTTTTTAACCATGTGAGCTGGTAGGGCTCGGGATGATCTTCTACGCGTAATCCTAGTTTTTCCACCATTGTTGTAGCAACCATGTTTTCACAACTCCCACCATCTATAATGAAAGTACATACCTTTCCCTTCGTAGTGCATTTAGTCCTAAAAATATTGTTGCGTAACCTTGCGGTGTCATCTTCGGTTTTTGCAACTGACGAGTTAAGGACGCGTTGAGAAATTAACGCCTCACCCTTATCCGGGTGTATTATCTCGGAGATGTCATCATTATGTTCAGCCTCGTCTTCGGTGTCATAAATAGGTTACGTGTCATCAACAAGGGCAACCATTTGTTTATTAGGACACTCTCGTTTAAAATGGCCCAATCCGTGGCATTTGAAACACCGATTTATCCCGGGTGTTGGTATCGTCGGTGGGTTAGAGCCACTTGTGGTGTCAGTTTTGATTGGGGTTGTTTTACTAGGTGTGGCATTAGTTGACGAGCCTCGACCCATTGGCGAAAACCGGGTCATATTGGATTTCGGTTTGGCCTTTAATTGTTTTTCTACCCGGTGGGCTAATCTGCACACATCCTCAAAACTCCAATATGGTTGTAATTGAACAACATCTGAAATTTCTGTTCGTAACACCCCTAGAAATCGAGCAATCACCTGTTCTTCGCTCTCCTCAGCCCCGCACCTCATTCGCAGTCGATCGAACTCGATAATTACATCTTCCACCGATGAGGACTGTTGCCTTAGATTATGATACTCAAGATAAGCATCTTGAATGTGGTTAACAGGTAGGAATTTGGCCTGTAAAAGTTTCTTCATCTTCGCCCAAGATTCAACCTTTGCTTTACCTTCTCCAGTTCGTTTCTTTCGAACATGATCCCACCATAACGACGCGTATTTACGTAACTTGATAGCAACGAGTTTTACCTTCAAATTGTCTTGGATGTCTCGGAGTTCAAACACCCGCTCTACAGTGCTAAGCCATTCAATAAATTCATCAGGTTGGCATTGCCCCTCGAATTCCGGATTTTCCACCTTAATTCCTAAGTTTCGAAGTGGATCGGGTTGTTGCACTTCCCTATTGTGAGGTTGAGGAGCAAAAGGGTTCCGATAGTTAGCACTCCGCTCGTCCCGTATGAACGACTCAGTCTCGGTTTCTTCCCAACGATCTTCATGTTGCATCTCTAAGTCTCGGACCCGCTGTTGCAAACGTTCAATTTCTTCGTCTCGTGGATCTCGAAAACGATCTTCGTTGCCTCTGTCGGCGTCTCTACGAAGATGAAAACGAGCGTCTTTCCCACTTTTCAAACGTTTAATTTCTTCGATGTCTCGTGGATCTCGAAAACGATCTTTGTTGCCTCTGTCGGCGTCTCTACGGAGATGAAAACGAGTGTCTTTCCCACTACCTGCCATCGAAACAACCGTGCTCTGGTACCACTTGAAACCGGCAACGGTAGTATGCTTTGGAGAGAACCCAAAGAGATAAACTTCAATAAATAAAAATGAACCAAATGGAGCCCAATTACATTCCTGTCTTTTAAACAAACCAAAACACAAAAGAGATAAAAACTAATAAGTCCTCAAACTTAGAAAACAACCAAACTTGAAATTTAAATAAACCGATAAAAGGTAATCGGGTAAAATGAGCTTGACTAATCTTCCAACGGGTCTTGACTCGGGTCTAATTCGGGATCTGGTTCTGCATCAGTTTCAGTTTATCATTTGGTTTATTAAGAACTGATCGATTTGTCATAGTTTGTAGGGACCCGTTGTTTGAGAGAGATCTAAATCCAGATCGAAATTCAAAAGGTAGAGGTTGTTTTCAAACATAAATTATACATTATTGACTTTTGTTGCAATATGTACGTGTCTTGAAATATTAATAAATAAGTTGCATATTGATATTACTTCTCAAACTGTATAAAGTTTTCAGAATGATATCATAATTCAAGAGGTTGTGGTTGACTTCTCAAATAAACATATAATTTTAATTTGTGTAAGACTTTGTTGAAAAATTTATGACAGTACGGACTTTCAATACCAAACCAAAAACATTAAAATATGTCTAATAAGCAAGGAGCTGAAAATTGATAACATGCTCATACAACATAAAAGCAGAGTATCAATTTTCAGCTTTATGATGATTAGACATGCTGTAACGTTTTTGATTTGGTAACGAAAGTCCGTTATATGAGTTAAAAAATATTTGTTTTTAGACTTTAATTCACCTGTAATATTTAACATGGTTGGAAGAAGAATATAATGATTTCTCTAAATATGTGAGATAGAAAAACCAGTTTGTTATACATAATTAAAATTTATGTGAAATCGTATGAGAATTGTATAAATATTCCCGATAAGTAAACAAAATTTAAAGAAAGATATGTTTTTTACTTTAATTATATAGGTAGAAATGGAGGCAAGAATGTGAGTGCTCTTAAATATAGTTATATAAATATTTTAAGACTGTGAAGAGAAACATATGATTTGGTTTATGTTTTACTGCTATGCCCCTATTTATCACATGTCACGCATTAAAGTTACCCACCAATAAAACCCTGTGTTTTCTCACGTTATAATGTCAACTTGTTATGTCGTTTTCATCCCAAACATGGTAAGTAGAAAGTTAATCTTACCATGAATAGTTCAAAATAGATGTTGCACTATAGTAGTTAAATAAACACAATATTGTTAATATTCACAGCTCCATTATCTTTGGAATACTATTGTTTGTGGCACTCTATTTAATTTTATTCTCATAGATTTCATTTTTAAATAATTTAGAGTTATTATACAAATAAGCTCTATTTACCTAGTCACATTTTGAGACTTAAGTTTAAGTAATTGTATGTTTGGGTTATATATAGATTTAATTTTGTAACAAGTTTGAGTTTAACTTTATGTTGAATTTACATAAAATGACTAAAATACCACTTTTAATGGATTGCTTGTGTAGTTAACTCCGAATGAAAAGAAAACTAACCCCCTCTTCATTTTCAAAGTTTTCATTTTCATTGAAAAATGCATTTTGCATAAAGCAGAGAAGAGTGGTGTCGATTTTGGGTAGTTATGTTGACGGATATCGATCTAACACCACCAAACACATCTTAACATCCATCAATCTCTGTAACTCTAATGGACAATGGTCACATATCGACTTCCCTGTCACTGGGTTTATCGCAATAATAACGTCAAGGGTTCTATGGAACAGAAGGAAACTCGAATTCGAATCGAATACGAACTGAAATCGAATTAATTCGATTTGATTCAAGTTCACCTTTGCTAAAAATTTCAAAAACCAAAATTATAATTGTAAAACACACAAATATTAGTCTAAAGTAGCTACAAAACCATATGATAATAATGGGTTATGTTCAAATAAGAAGTTTGATTTTCCTAAGAAGGCTTGGAAGGAGGGTATTTTAGTCTAATACTTTAATATCAAAACTCACTTACTTTAATCTCAAAACCCACTTAAATTAATTTCAAAAACCCAATTACATCTTCACTCATCTCTTACAACCACCACCACTCCACCGCCACCACAATTGTCACCCACCGCCACCACCTCGCCGGAAAAGTCCGAAAAAACACAATGGAAAAATACACTATGAAAAAAAACACAATGATAAAAACACAATAAAAAACACAATTGTATGACACAATGTAAATAACACAATGAAAAATACTATTGTATAACACAATTTTGTAAAACACAATTTGTAAAAAACCCACTAATTTTTTTTTTAATTTTTATATTACAATATGGTACTCATATAAAAGATAAAAAGACACTCGTTATTATGGTGAACTTGTTTTTCAATAAAAACGTCGTAAAAAAAAGTTATGGGCGTTTTAAAATGATGGAGGAATTTGGCATGTGTCTTGCATGTGGAGAGAGAAAGTCAACAAATGTGTTATTCCTTTTATGCCCTTTACCTTGTGTTCACACTTGATTTCCTCCTAAACTAATCTCAACCCTCCATATTCAAAAACAATTGACAAGATTACTTCTTATCCTTCCTACAAAAAGTATACTTCCTATTATAACCTAACCCTGATAATAATTTCAAAATTAAGATATAAATAGTATGAGATAAGAAATAATATGTGCTATTGGGTTTAAACTTTAAATATTTTGTAATGATCATTTATTATTTTTGGATTTGGCCCAAAAAAATACACACACATATGTGTGTGTTAATTTGAATTCGAATTTTGATAATAAATCATAAATTCGTATTCGAATACGAATCGAATTTTTTTTAAAACGAATTCGAATATTAATAATTGAATTCGAATCAAATTTTGAGCATCCCTAATCACAACAGGTTGCGGTAACTGGTAACCATAAAAGTGTAACTAATTCCAAGCCATATCACCACTCTGGTTATATAACACAAATTCTCAAAACACAGTCACATATTTTCTCTGTTTTCCTCAATTTTTTATAATAATCCAGTTCCAAATTGTTTCACTAAAGTTACTTAACTTTTTCCTCAACCATTGGCGAAGCTTAATGAAACACCCGCTCCCCCACTGATTAGCTTTTCCTTACCTATAAAAACCACTAAGTCACTAACCTTACTCAAAATTTTCCAAACCACTTAAATTTTAATATCATCCTATTGTTGAGAAAACTACATCAGTGATTTTATTTTCTTTTTATTTGAGTAAAGTCGCTACTTACCGATCACATATTCACATGTTCCCTGAAAATCCCATTCTAACATTTTGTGAACAAAAGTTTGATTGAGGCTTGCATGATTGAATACACGTCAGAGAGAGCTTTTTTTTTTTTTTTTTTTGAATGTTCAAGCTTTCCTCCTACTATTTACATTATACCGCCAATGCCAGGAATCGAACCCTGGACCTCTCACCCAAAGGCCAAAGCCTTTACCATCCCACCAAAGTGGTGATGGCGTCAGAGAGAGCTGTTGTCCTGCCTCCATGCCTTGGGGGTTGGGATTCTACCGACGTTTTTTAAAATATTTAATAAAAAGTTATTAAATATTTAAAATTTTTAATAATTATCAACGTTTTTTCAAATATTAACACGCCTTTCATTATTCTTAATTTAAACTATTAAATAGCTATTAATGTATCTACTTAAATGACCTGTCACAAGTTAAAAAAAAAACAAAAAAATTCAATCAAAAAATTTTTAAAAATCCCCCAAGATACAACAAAACATTACCATTTATATTTATTTATATAAAAAAATAAAAGAACAAAAGAAAAGGGCAATACAGTAATTTCCAATCGCTAATGAGCCATAGCCGCAGCGGGGGCAAAGTTAATACTTCTTTGATTAGGCAAAGCAAGCATAGCAGTATGATCCATAAAATCATTCAACGCCACAACATATTCCAAAATTACCCTCAAATCATCCGCACACGAGAACCCCATCGACCCGGTTCGCCGAACCGCATAAACATAAAACGTAATGCACCCTTTCCTAAACTTGAACCGGGCCATTTCGCACCCGGTCAGGCCTTTGATAAGCTTCCGGTTCACTTCCCCTAGGGGAATCTCCGTGGGCCAGAGGCGGTCCACGGAGGCTTTTAAACTTTGGGATTCGAATACGAATATGATGATTTTGGAGTTTTTGGTGCCGGGGTGAGGGTGTGCCATGCATGGTGGGCCAGGATGGTGAAGTTGGTGGGGATGAAGGCGGTGGTGGAAGGGAATAATATTGTGGGTTGGAGGGATAAGAGGCGTGGGAGTTCGTGGTGGCGGGCGCGGCGGACGGTGAAGGATTTTATTAAGAGTTGACCGCCGAAGCGGAGGCCTTTGACTTCTGATGGGGGTTTGAAGGTGTAATCGTTTGGAGGGTGTTTGTGTTTTGGTTTCTTTTTTTTGGATTTCGGTGATTTTTCATCCATGGGTTGTGGTGGTTGGTGGTGGTGGTGACGGTGGTTATGGTGAGAGAGAGAGAGAGGTTGGTGGAATGGTTATTTTTTTGTTTTTGTTTTTGTGTTGTGGAATGTGAAATTGTGAATAATGAATGATTTGTGATTATGAACGAATGGCTTTTCTCTGGCTTATTTTGCAAGGGAAAAAATACGCTTTTTAATTAATTTTCTTTTTAATGGTTTGTTGAATTTTGAATGTATTTTGGTGTAAATATTAAATGAATTGAAACATCTCTGTCATAAAATCCAATCATTTAAATATTATGAACATTGACATACGTTTATATTGAAATTTGAAAGTATATGCAGGATATTTAACCATTCAAAACGTTTACAATAAAATGCTATGTAAACGAATAATAAGATTTGTCACAACCTTTTCTTGAATAGTAAAACCGATACAACTGAAAATAAAAGCTTTGGTCTTAAGGCCGGAGAATTATCATGCACCCATTGAACCTTATTATGAAATTTCACAGTCTTCGAGACTAGAAATCAAATGTATTAAAAGTGAACGGGATAAACATATGTTACTTTCTTAAATAAACTTTCTCATGTTTAGAAATTTTCTCATTTGGCATCAACGTCGCCTCACCAGCAACATACTCAATGTCCTTGAGTTTAGCAACTTTGCCACACAAGTTTGTTCCCTCCATACCTGAAGAGGTAGGTCCCAGCAGAGCCCAGTTGGACCCGCAAGACTCACCTTGAAGAGGGACGTCTGCGCAAGGACCAACTGGTTCCGCATGACCCACCATGCTCAGAGATGAAGACCTTACGCGCAGTACGCCAGCTGTTCCCGCAAGGAAAGCCTCCCAATGGTGAAGTACCCCGCCTGTCCCCGCAGCTGCGGATACAAGCCATCAGGGAAGGCTACTCGCACTAATAGCAAGGCTACACGCACAAGGCACTAACTCTCAAATAATTCAGTGTCACCTGAAGGAATGAGCAAGGCGGGAATACTCCCGCCCAAATGAGCCAGTCCGTATGCTTTAGGAAGATCTTTGGTACTATACCTGCCAAGGTATGGACAAAATAGACAAGATCTGACCAAAGCAGCCCATGAACCAATCACAGGGTGACAGCTCACCGACAACAGTACGAGGAGCATGTTCTAGTACTGTTTGTCACTATTAGCCGCTAACTACTCACCAACCCTTGTCGTGGCACGCACATAGCCTGCAGTTGGTGGAAAGGGAACAGTACACAGCCGGCCTTGTCACTATCAGCCGCTGCCTACCCACCAACCAGCATGGCACGTGCGTAGCCCATAGTTGGTAGAACAAGAATATTATACAGCTGGCTGTACCTGCTTGGAAACCTACCTCTGGCTATAAATACTCCAACACCTTGGAACGGTATGATCATCTTGTATCTTACCTTCACTAGCTATTTCTCTCAATATATACTTATATTCAGAGCAATCTAGTCTGATTCTCACGCCGGAGGGTGGTCACAAGGAGGAACCCCCATTCTCAGTGACGAGCTCACGGTGTCTGTTTTGCAGGTCATCTGAAGAACATCCTTCTTTGCCGGACCTAACCCTCGTGGGAAACATTACTTAACCCCCAGATTATCCATAATCTGTCTGGGGTCACTTAGTGTTTCTTCAATACCCATCCAAACAAAAGAATATAAGTTGGTCGAAGAGTAGATCTCCCTTCAAGTAAATCCATTAGAAAGTTCATGGGAGCCTAATTAGTAGAAATCCCTATACGTTTAAGAGCAGTACAGAAAACACCAATGCATTTTAACAAGGCGAAGTGTTCACAAGTTTTGTGTTAGTCTTGGTCTATCTTTCAACTAGTGCCTAGGAAGTACATTAATATTGGATTTATAAAAAGGTTGATGTATGTATAACTAGAAAGTTTTTCTCCGTAACACTATTTTCTATTTCAAAAATAAGATAAATAGTTGAACTGGTAACTCTGATGGCTATTGATTTAGCGTGTCAACTACATTCAAAAGTGTCGTCGCTAACAAAATAAGGAAACATACAACAGTAGCTTTAGCTTTGATTGGTTTTGTTGTGTTTTTACCAATTGTGTCTGGTTAGCTTAAAATTGAATGGTTTCATTTGTACTCGTTTCATGCCGAACCAACACCACCAATTGTTTATGATTTAACTTATCGGTTTGGTTTGATTTTCTTATACGTAATTGTATGATAAAAGTAGTTAATTTTGTTGATAAGATGATGCTATCACCATATCATACTTTTGTATCACACAAATATTTATCATAGTGAAAATGAGCATTCAAAGCATAGACAACCGTATATTAAAAGCAACTTGAGTTATACAGTTATAGTATTAAAAAGGAATGCATGTAATTATTTGTTTTAATTGCGATTCATAATGCATTTACGTTTTTTTTTAATATAATCTCTGCTATATACAATTATTTGTCACGCACTGCGTACAAGTGTTATCATCATTGGATGCATGCATTCTTATATACTAAACAAAGCCTTGTATTACTTATTTGGTGTTGGCTTTTCCTTAATAATTTTTTTTAACAAGAAATATATCATTACACTATAAATTATAAATTATAGTGTTTACATCAAGACATAAGGCAAATAAGCAACAAGCTATCCCACATCGCAAACCTTTTTTGAACTACAAAACTCAATCTTTTAAAAACTACACTAATAGATCTTTAAATCATAACCATTGAACCCGACTAATAATTGCATTTATGTATTTATATTGATGAAGCAACTTGAGTTATATATGACAATCATCATAATCACATAAGGAATGACATATTTTTGTTTTTGTTATATATTTATACGAAAGGAATATATTGTGTAGCCCACTTGGTTATCAAAGTTATTTCCGATTATATATAACAAGTTAATCTTTCATATGAAAATAAAAGAATACTTAATTTTTCTTCAATAATAGCTCGAATATTGATACGGGGCTTGACACTCGATACATTTCTGTCTATATGCATGAATGTGTACTATATCCTTACATCATCATGCATCTCTATCCATATGCGTGTAGCTTATAAAACCAATACATAAAATAAAATTATGAACAATATTGGTATCTAAAAAGTTAGTTGATTCTTGCTTGACCAGCTACACAGAGATAAACATGAAAGAAAATGCTCAAACGTAAAACAAGTATAATTTGAATTGTGAGTGGAGTTACGAGATCCATAGGCAGTGGACGCAAAAGGTTTTAAGGAGATAGATCAGCTGTAGTACCCAAATTCCATTAGTTAGGACTTTGATTTGATTTTATTAGTAGAGAATTTTCCCCAAATTTTAACGATTTTTAATTCTTTTCTCTAGGGTAAATTGCGTAAATCAATAATTGCCTTAGTTTACACGTTTATTTATGTCTTTAATTTCAATATTTGTTTGAGAGTTTGTCGATTCGAATGAAAATTAGAAAATTTGTCTATACTTCCCAAAATTTTGGAATTCATTCTAAAGAGACTATCATGTATTGTTTTGTTTTCCTCATTCAACAATACACCCATTTGTTTTGAGAATTCTTTCTATGATGTTTTCGTGTGTCAATGTTGCGTCAGTTAGATACATTTATACAAGTTTACATTTAAAAATGATGAAATCCCATGACTGCATGTGCTTAATGTTTGTGTGTGTACCGAAATATATTTCCGTGTATAACGAAGTAGATTTTCACTGTGTACATCTACGTGTGTTGGTATTTATCATTAATATTTCGTCACACGTGCACCTTGTTAAATTTTGAAGCATTAAACCATTATTATAAACCTATTATTTTTTTGTTGGTAATTTTCCATATTTTTTTATCAACAAACAAATCTGTTTCTAAGAAATTTAAAATCAACTGAAACTATAATAATAGCAATGAGAATTATGAGAAAAAAGGTAATAAAATAGGGTCACAAAAGCAATAAATTGAATAAGCGCATAACATGCACATCTTTTGCCTTTTGGGAATGGGAAAACAAGTTGTAACAATCATTGATGTCACCCAGACTATATCTTTACCAAATTTATATTGATTTGGAATGACTCACAAAAGTATGTGTTAACCTTTATGTCAACTATACCTATTCAGCTGTTATTATCGTTATATATGCACTTTTAAGTACTGTAACTAAACTCAGAAAACGGTTATCTTCCGTCTTTATTTATTATTAAATAAAAATTTCTAACCTTACTTTATCCAAGCATTCACTGCTTTGATTCTTTGAACACTTAATAAAGACTAATCGAACTGTCTAACAGCTGATTTCCTCGGAAGTTACACTCAAGATAGTTGGAGCTCGGGTGTGAGTTCCATCAACTGTTAATATTACACACATCATTTTGTTCAAATCAACCCAAATCGAGTTACAAATTTGCTTGCTCTACTAATTAGGTTTGTAATTTGTTCAAATCGTTTAGAATTTCCGATTCGAATATTTTTTCTAATTCCAATTCAAACTCGTTTTAAATTTGAATCTCCTTTCCAAAGTCTCGATTCATAACCCGAAAACTGATTCAATGAACATCCTTCCACATTATAAAACCCATTAAGAGTTTTTAAAGAAACATTAGATATGATATTAAGGTTGGCACACCAAAAATTTTGGAAAACATATATAGACTAAAGTTGCTTTCTTGATGCTGGTAATATTGAGCTTATAATCATTTCACAAGGAGAAAAAGAAACCTCCCATGTTCCTAAGTAGACCCACCTCTTGATGACATGCAGGACCCACAAATAACATCTTTTTGCTTTTTTTTTTCTTTGTCACAATTCAAAGGGAGCCTGTTACCTTATTTTCTATGTTATTGAAAAAATTGCTTGGGAAGTACTGTTTCATAGATTTTGGTTGTTGCTTATGAAGTGAAGCAATTGATTTGATCTTTAATCTATGTTGGCATTTAAACTGGTGGTAATATATCTTAGTTTTGGTTGTTAATTATGGCCCACCTGTTTACGCTATAGACTTAAAAGCCTATGTTTGTTATAAAGCACATGCAATACTAACTAAAAGCTAACTAAAAAAATAAATGGTTGAAGTTACAATAAAAGAATGTTTACATCCCGTTTAACTACATAATTGATGATAATATGTGTGAGGATGACAATATAAAATATGACAAATGTTCCATCTAGGGGGTGTCAAATGTGACTCATGGGTTGTAATAAAATGTATATAATGAGTCAGTATGAGTCAAACTAAAAAAAGAAAAGGATTAAAATGGGTCAAAACGGGTTGACATTTTTTGAGGGTTTTTTTTTTTTTTTTTATGGAACCCGTTTCAATCATTTTCTTTTTTTAGCTTGACCCATGCATTCTGACCCATTATATACATTTTATTACAACTCATTCAACCTATGGGTCACATTTGCCACCCTTAATTCCGCCCATGTAGGAAACAAGAGCCTAAGACAACAATGAGCATGATACACGAGTATACGACAATAAAATGTAAACATATTAGTAATAGTGACTAAAGGCAGTTTAACATAATACTTTGTCCCTTTATGGTTAGTGTTGTTCACTAGTCTAGCCGAATTAGAGCAAGCTCGGGGCTCGAGCTTGAACTTAAATGAGCCAGCTCTAGTCATTTATTTTAATAAGATGAAAACTCGAGCTCAACTTGTAAAAAACTCAAGCCAGCTCTTGCCTCGTTAATTTCACAAATACTGATATAAAAGACAAAAATATAAGTTTAACATACACAATACTAAATTTATAAATACGTGAGTTTATACATTATACGTGCATTTTTTTAATAAGCTCTACGCATATTATATGTGTTATTATTATATGCATATTAAATTTGGTATTATGTTATTATTATATGCATATTAAATTTGGTAACTTATTTAAAGAGACCAATAAGGAGAGCCAATGAGCCCATTATCAAGTGCGCCACGAACACCTGAGCCAATGGCCTGGCTTATTTACAAACCGACCCAGCTTGGCCTGTTTACATATGAGCTAGTTTCGAGCGAGACGCTGGCTGTTTTCCTCCAAATCTTCGATGTGGGTACTTGGTCTTGGTAGTTGCTAGTTGCCACATAAGAATAAGAATTTAAGATACTAAGATATGGCATGAGACAAACATGTACATTCGGCCCAATCCATTCTTTCAAAGCCAGAACTTATAGCCCAATTAAGCATTCAACTATTCAAGAAAACAGTGGACTCTGGGAAAATTTGAAATGCACTTGCATTGTAAGAATTAAGATGTCACCCAAGCCACTTGTCTCGGTCCTTTTAACTCTGAATTGAATTTGGGTTATTCGAATTGAGTTATTCAAATGTAAAACTGAAATTTGAATTCGACTTGAATTCGCTAAAAATCGAATAAGTGTACTCGAATTCAAAATTATTCAAATAAATTGTATTTGGAAAATAAAATAAAAAAATTTCAAAAAACATTCGAATAGATACTCGAATTCGAAATTATTCGAATAATTGTATTTGGAAAATAAAATAAAAAATTTTCAAAATTATAAAAAAAACGTTTCTAAACTAATATCTAACTCATACATTCAAAGTTTCCTTTCTTTTAGCGGCTAGGTTAAATGGTTAAATAACTTGAATCGATCGTATTGTTATTTATTAAATGTTAGAACGAGTAATGTAAAAAAGCTAACTCTATTTTTTCCCTAAAAAAAATTTTGAAGGGCCATTTGAACTTGAAGCACAATGTGTAGTACATAAAAGCAAAAAAAACACATAAATATTATTGAGTTAATTTGAACCGTTCGCACTTGAATAAAATTTCAAATCAAATAAATATTCGACTTGAATAAATTGAAATTCAAATTTGGTTCGGATCGAATTTCGGGTTACTCAAGTCCGGTTTGAATAATAAACACCCCTACTACCATTCAAGGATGCAGATTCGGAAAAACCAAAAGAACAGAAGAAAAAAAAATACATATTCTCCATTATTATGGCATAAACCTTATCTTCTATAAATTAAAGAATATAACAGTATCCAACCAACCTCTTATAACAACTCAACAAACTTCAAACTAAAATACAAACCAAAACTCCATCAGATCCACATAACAAAACACTGAGGATCTGATCATCTCATCTCATCTCATCTCATCATCAAAAGATGAAACAAGGTAACTCAACAAAACATATAAAAAACCAAGTATACAACCCCGTCACGACTTCGATGACCCCAAAAAAAGCATCAATCTTGTGAGGTTTAAACTTCAAAATTATTAATCACCTTATTTTAACCGTGCAACATTCTTTACATCTCACCGTGTTTTTAAATCTTAATTTCTCATCCTCCACCTATCCACCATTGCTCGACTCGCGGGTTTCTTCAGATGACCCCTATCCGTTTCCATCTCAAACTGGATCAAAGATTTGACCCGGTTCAGATGGCCAGCACATAGTTTATGTTGAGAAACAAATGGGTCAGAAACTGGCTCGGTTTCAAAAGAAGAGTCCCATTTTGATTGAAGATATGCAAGTGATCTCCATGGAGGAAGTGGCATGGAGTTTTGTTTAAGTGATGACTTGGCAGCTTCCACCATTACTTGAAGATACTGTTTTAGTTTTGTTAACGGGCCCACGTAAACAACAGGAAGCGAGTTCAATATCCGGTTGTAGGACGGGACGGCTCTAGCTATCTCAAAATGACTTCTAAAATCGATGTCAATGATTAAACGGTCGGAGTTCGTAGAATCGGTGTAGTTTATGATATCAATGTATTCATGATCGCCTGCGTTTTTACGCAATATGTCTAATGTTTTTATTATTATATATATTATATAATAATAATAATAAGTTTTAGCATCAAAAAAATTACCTCCGGGAACTTTTCCGGTCCCCTGCCACCTGGATGTGCAAACAGCAGCATCATAACCGGAAAGTCTGAGAAGTTTGACCAGAGAGAACCTAATGCAACTACTATTACATGAACATTTCATATATTCAAGATCCATGGAATTGATCGATAAGATGAGAGAGGTAACCACTGATAGCATGTCAATCCCGTGTTGATCTTGCAAACCTTTGTAGTACTGCATGAAAGCAAAATAATAATCAAAATTCAAGTATCTAATTCATCAACTACAAAGGCATATTCTTTCTTGATTTGTAACAAAAAGTCAAAAAATATACATTATGGCTCCTAAAAGTAACATAGACACAAACTTTTGAAATTTGGACAAACTCAACAAACCTACTTCAAAATCAGGCTAAAGTATTAATGAAAAGTCCTAATTGAACATCACAAGATTGTCATTTTCCACCTAATGTGCCTAAACATATCAGAATCCAATGAATTTTGACAACTCGGCGTCTTTATTAAAGATAATTAGGCAAAAAAAAGGGAAAGTTGGATTATAATAATCCAAATTATTACACACATTGGCAGATAATAATCCATACTATCAATTTGATTGCTGACAGCCTTAACTTTCACTTTCAATATAGAGCAATCTCAATCCCAGTATCATAATCGTCATTGATTTACATATATTTTTTACTCAATTTCGCTCACAGTGATGATTAAGAACCAAACTGGGAAGCATATTTTGGACCAACAGATCATAGTTTGGATTATTAAAATCCAGTTTACCTAAAAGCTAAAACAATTGACAAAAAATTATGATAAACAGCAAATATATGAACGAAACTTGCAAACATTTATGAGGCATGAAGCAATAACTAATAATGGAAAATCTTTAAAGTTAGATAGAGCAAGAGTACCGGAATCTTGTCGGCAAGGTGAGCAAGAGTTCTGTTAATGAGTTCGACTGAAATGGCAAGAAAATGAAACCCCATGACACCCAAAGGAGGCAAAAAAAAGATTTTGGACGAAAGTGGCGAAAATGACCAAAGGACGAACTTTGCTCTTTAGAAATTTGGACAAACTCAACATATTACTTCAAAATCAAGTAAATATATTAACAGAAAGTCCTAACCGAACATCACAAGATTGTCATTTACTCATTTTCCACCTAATGCATCTAAACATATTAAAATCCAATGAATTTTCGATTCTGGACAACTAATAATCTTATATCAAAGTTTGGCTGAAAAAAAACAATGACATAGCTAAACTGATCATAAATAAATAACCAATTATGTATAAACCACAGATTAACAAATATCAATATACAAAAGTTGACAACTTTGTATGATAAACAGCAAATAATATGAACCAAACTTACCGAAATCTTGTCGGCGAGGTGAGCGAGTTCACAGAAACCCGAATCGCTATCGCTACTGCACCGCGAATCGGCACCACAACTACTTCCATTCTCCAAGAAATCGCTAACCATCGCCGCCAAATCATGTTCACTTTCATGGCTAAACGCCCCACCCAACACCCTCCCACCACCACCGGACCCACTTCCCGCCACCATCAGCCACGGGTCCCCTGTTTCAGGGTACACCCTACAATCCATATACTCCAATTAAAATCAATCACCCTATAACCCACCGTCAATATAACACCCAATTACAAATTCTAATTTTAAGAAACAAAAACCCTAAATTGACGACAACCCATTTCAATTGAACGAAAAGGGTATCCGAAAATATTAATTGATTCGCAAACTGATCAAGTTTTAATTTTTTCCAAGATTATTGCTTCTGTTTGTTTGTTCGCTATGTGGGTTTTTTAAGGATTGTGATTACATCAATCAAAAAGAACGGATTAATAAAATGTTTCACAACAATATTTGAAACAGAGATCCAAAGAGGAATAAGATTGAGAGAAATTGTGTAAATAAATTGAGATACAATCAACTGGCAGAGGATGAAGACGAAAGAAACGGGGGAAATTGATATATAGAGGATTTGGGTGGAATGCGAAATGACTAAAAAGGGCCTGGACTTGGTAAGTGGAGGATATGGGTGAATGACGTGTTTAGACACAAAATGAAGTATATTCGCTTGTGGGGTACTTTCGTCTTTAGGCCACATATTTTTTTAAAATATTTCTATGTTTGTTATCCACTCAAGTAACTTTGCAAGAAACATAAAGTTGAAGATCATGATCTTTTCATCATAATTTTGATAACATATTGTTGAATCCAAAATTCGCATCATCGAGGTTTTGAACTTGAGTACTTAGATCTGGTTCAGATTCGTCTCCCATACAACAGTATAGAATTTATTTTTTTGTCGCCTTGCAATGTAAGCTACAACCACAACTGATTACAGAGTTTACATATTTAAAGCCTCGTAGACACTTTGAAGCACAAGTTAGAGATGTCCATCTTGTAAATTATATTTAGCATGTAATAATATATGTAAGAGAGATCTTATTGAGAGAAAACAAACAGATTTGCGAGTGGCCTTTATTTATATAAGGTTGAGGGCTTAAACGGTTAAACTTAATCCAAGAGTTCTTAACTTGCGAGTTGGGGTCACCAAAGTTAGGTCCACTTTAGTTGAACTACATGTTAGACGTCAATTCGATAAACAGGGTTAGGTATCTTTATAAACATTTACAGAAATTAAGGTTTTTAAAAATAAAGTATTTCTGTATGACTTTATAATATATTATTAAATCAATAAATTTAGAGGTTCTAAAGAAGGCAAGAGGATAACATTAATTGTCGCCTAAGATACGATAGTGACACGACTTTTAGAGGGGTCACGCCATATGATAAATAAGTTACCCCCACACATTTGCATTTTGGCCATCCTTTCTTTTATGATAGTAACGTTCTTCATTTTGTACACTAGCCAATATTTGTCTTCTGAGTATTAATTATGGTGGTTGTGGTTATGTGTTTTTGTTTAATTCAATTTGTTATATAAAAACAATATGTGCATGTACGCTATGTTGTTTAGACTAACTTAACACATCAGTAAGGGTGTAACAATAAGCTTGGTACATTATATAAGATTCGTTATGTTTACATAAATAATATGCTTCTTTAAGCTCGCGGGTTTTAATCTTGTCATATTAATTTGGCTCGATTTTTTTTTTAATATCATATGAGCTCCAGTTTAAAAATAAGCTTTTCTAAATATGAACTCATTTAAGCTTAGCTCAAGTCGAATATTGGTAGGGATATAATATACTTAAAAGAATATTACAGGTTTTATTTTATTTTTTATATAGTTGTAAGATAACATCAACTATTATATTTTATCTATACTATATATAATAAAGGAAACACACGTTTTGTGTATAAGTAAAAAAATATAACCTTTCAATGCCTATGATCAAGGGTGTGCACAGTTTCGATTTTATTCGGCTAATAGCCCAAACTAAATTAATCAACATGCTTCGATTAATTTTTTCGGTTTATTCGATTAACTTTTTGGTTTTTTTTTTCAGTTTTGTCAATTGCAGTTGATAACCAAAATTAAATTCGGGCCAAAAATTTTACTTAGAAATACTTAAATACATGAAATAAATGTATAGGTACATGAATCACCCACATGTTCTTCAAAATTATACGTATCCACGAGATTAAACGTTATTTAAACAAGTAAAAGTTATGTCTTGGTCTGAGTGGTTCATTAGTAATTTGAGTTCTTCTACTTCATTGTTATCACACTCGAATTTTCGATATTCCTTTTTATGGCCGAATGAAATCAAAGTTTAATGTTCGGTTTTGATGCACCATATAAACAAACATTTTGTTCTCTTTAGTTTGAGTATGATATTTTCTATTGCTTTGTTTTCAATTAAAAAAACTTAGCATGCTACCATTTATTACGTGTATACCAAAGTCTATCTTCCATGCCGCATCACACAAACACCCTTTGGTAAAAATAGGGTTGCAAACAAATCGAGCAGCTTTCGAGCTATTTGAGGTCTGCTTGTCAAAAAGTTGAAAAGTTATTTAGGTAAAGTCAAAATGACCTTTCGTAATAACTTTTGAAATAGTGTCATGTTAGCGTGTGACTTTTTGAAACTTCTTATAACTTATTATTTGTAATTACCCATTATATCTCTCAAGCACTCAAAACCTATTATACTCCTTTTAAAAGATAATCCTCTTTTTTGCAATTTCGGTTTTCCTCACCACATTAACCAATCCAAACTCATATTAAAAAGTCAGAAATTAAAAAGTCGTTTTGACAAAAAGTCTTTTTGGACTTAAATAAGCAATCCCGAACACACACTTTATGTTGGAGTTATTACTTTTGCATTTTTGTTACTTAAGGGGTGTAAACAAGCTGAGTCCGAGCTCCACTCGTTTAATTTATACAGAGCTTGAGCTCAACTAGTTTCGATCTTTATTTCCAAAGCTCAAGCTCAGCCCGTGAGTAATTTTTCAAATTCGGACTCGACTCGTTTACTATTTTTTAATTATCTTTATATATATTAGTTATATTTATATATATATATATATATATAATATATGATTTAGTTACTTTTGTAACACTATATATATTCTAATTAAAAATTATTTAATATGTATATATTATATTATAAATAGCATGTTCGTTTAGGCTCGCGAGCCCGCTCGAGCTCAATAAGTGAAACTCAAGCTTATTTATTTTTAGACTCTTGTTTGTTTAAGCTCGGCTCACGAGCTATTTGAGATCTGCTTGTCAAAAAGCTCGATCTACCTGAGATCTGCTTAAGCTAATAAATTATCATTTTTGAACCAAAATTTTATGAACGTTACAATATGATACGGTACCATTATCTTACTAAATTTTGCCTTCACTATCGATACCATACCCGAGATTGATATGATATGGTAGCGTTATTTTAATGAATTTTGTCTTCATAAACCTGTACCATACCAAACCGTTCCCGACTATAAGCAATCCCAAACATACCGACCGAACACAAAATAAGACAAGAAGGTTCCTTTACCTTGAGCTAGGGCACCGAATCTTCTCTTCTCGATCTGCTCTTCCGTTGTCACATCAATTCGGTAACCCATCTCATCTTATTCATTCATATCTTATATCTACAATTTCACAATCACCTTCACATATATCATATTCAGCATTTAATCCTCACGACCTAAATCGAAAATTACAAACAACATTCATATTCTTGTTTCAATTTCGTTACCGATTAGAAATTGTAGACCAGGATGATGCTAATTTAACGATTATTATAATTTCTTATGTTAGGGTTTGAAATGCGGAGATACAGTCCAGCGTACTACAGTCCTCCACGCAGAGCCCATGGCGGAGGTCGACCTCGAAGCCCTCCTCCGAGACGAGGCTATGGCGGTGGTGACCGAGGCAGGCTGTCGAAAGACCAGAATCAAGGCAGCCTTTTGGTTCGCAATATTCCCTTAAATTGCAGGTCAAATTTTAGAAAACAAGATCCTCGATTTATACGTGTTTAATTTTAAATGATATGATTATATGTTCGTCCGCTGAGCTGTTCACGAACAGGAGCGGCTATTCATGTTCGTTCATTAAGGAAATGAACTTGTTCACTAATGGTTCATGAGCACAAACGAACGTAAATGAACGCAAACAATGTTTTATTTGATTTGGCTAACCGAGATTGGTTAGTGTCAATGGGTCGGTTCGGCTACCATGTTTGTGCTGGTGTTTATCTTTACGTTCATATTCATATGGTAGTTTTTAAATTTAATTATCACAAAATACTCGTATATGATAATATTAGAAAAGTCACTATAAAGTATTACAAATTTTTAATGAACAAACGTAAACGGTACGTAAACGAACACATTATCGAATGTTTACGAATACAATTTAATGGACATGGCTTTTGTTCATGTTCGTTCTTTTATTAAATAAACGAATATGAGCAAACTTCATGCTGAACGTTCATTCTTCTATTAATATGATTATCAAATTGTGTTGTTTTGATTGGACTTTTAGGCCTGAAGAGCTTCGCGTCCCGTTTGAGCGGTTTGGAGTGGTGAGGGATGTGTATCTTCCAAAGAACTATTACACAGGGTGAGTGGGAATACTAATAAGTAATAATAAGTTAGCGCTAATTGCTTCAATAATTTCATAACTCAAAAAGGGATAAATCGATAGTTGTTAATAATCATAATATCTGTGTTAAAAATGTATGTGACCGGTTCTAGGGAGTTATGTTTTGACCTGGTTTGTCATCAGGGGGTATGGTTGGTTTGAACTTTGAAGTTAAAACAAGCCCAAGCCCCACATTGCTTAACATTAGTTCAACCAAGATTGTAATTCAAGAATGTTCGAATATGAAGAGAAATTATATAAATCGATCGGTTCTTCATCAATTGAGAAGAAGTTGAAGCGAGTTTTTGTTTTGGACACTATTGATTTCAAGTTCAAATCTTTACAAGAAATTCAAGATTTTTGATAGTAGAGGAAAAGGTCAGCCATTTGGATCTTAGCTGCTTCCATGTACTTTTGTATAATAAGAAAGGTATAATAAGAAAAATGTGAGTCAACTCGTGTCGGATATTGGTTGGCTTGTTATCAGGAACCCTATGTGTACTTGGTGCTTTTGTTAAAGATTCTTTTAGTTGTACGCAGGGAGCCACGTGGATTCGCATTTGTGCAGTTTGTGGACCCGTATGATGCTGTAGAAGCCCAACATCATATGAACAGGCGTATGTTTGCTGGTCGGGAGATTTCTGTTGTTCTTGCTTCAGACACAAGAAAGAGGCCCGAGGAGATGCGTAGAAGAGCTAGGGTTAGGTAATTATTAATTAACACACGCTGGTGGGTTTTTATTAATTAAATGTTTCATATGCCATGGTTTTCTGATTATTTTGTTATTTTGAAAAATAATCAGGGGACCCTCCAGTCATGAAGGCAGGCGATCTTATCACGGGCGATCTCGGTCTCGGTCTCGGTCCCGCTCTCGGTCTCCTCGCCATCCTTCAGGCTCCAGAAATCGTCATCGATCAAGGTAATTTTTGGTTTTTAAGAGGATTTGCTTAATTTAGAATTAGTCACACGAATGGTCCATGTGGTGTGGTTGTATTGCAAGACCGATTATTTGCCAGCACGCAACACTAGTGATCTATGAAATGGAAGGCTGTTAACTTTTTCTGTAAATTGCATTTGAAATGACCAAATTACCCTGAACTTAAAAAATTAAATTAATAAGTCTCTCAAGCCAGGCCCAATTTTCTTTTGTAATAGGTAGGGGTATTTTAGTCATTTTTAAAAAATTAGCAGAATATGTTAGCATTTAATCCAATTCAGGGACCATGGTGTTACGTTTTGACAAATGGTTGGTCTAAGCCTGTAACTTTTGATACATGAGAACTAAAACGGACATACCGCATGGACTATTTGTGTAATTAACTCTTTATTTTGTTTAAGAGGGTGAACCATTGTAATTGAGCAGGTCTTATTCTCCTGCTCCCAAAAGAAGACGGCATTATTCTCCATCCCCTGTTAGAAGGGCACCCCGATCGCGCAGTGATTCCCCGGGTTATGATGGAGCTGCTGATCATAATGATGATAGGTATTGTTACAGCAAGCACTCTGTTAAATATTTATATCTTATTATTATTATTACTGTTATTTTTTAAAAACGGTTTTTTTGAATGGGGCGAATGTGATTATGTTGTAGGAGGTTTCCAGACGGAGGAAGCGCACGGTACAGGCCATCTCCTGGTGGAGCATCTAGGTCACCATCTGGTTCTAGGTCTCGGTCTGCTGATATGTCACCGCCGCGTGATTAGAATACACAAGTTTCAGTTGAGTTGGTTATTATGTGCATGCATTATATTTACTTAAAACTAAGCCTGGTGACCTCGGGACCTGGCATGCATGTTCCTAGAATTCTCATGTGAAGACTTTGTATTGTGTTGCATGTTTTATGGATTATGGAACTCTATGAATGCTTTAAGGTGTATTTTCTTTGTATCGTTTTTTTTAAATACGATTTTTGTTTGATAACAAATAAGTTTTATCAAGTTTAAACACAAATCTTATTTAAAGCTTGTAAAAGAAAAAAAATAGAAGGTGGTTTGCTGTCTTGTTGACCATACCTGGAACCAGTTATGGTCAAATACCCGATTTATGCACCCCTTCCATGACACTGCAACACGTCTATCATATAGGCGGACGAGGACTCAGCCTACCTGTAGCTTAACACCCGCTCCCTTAAATCACAACATGCTACGTGTCTCTTAAGGGCACATAAAAAACACTAAGCAACTGATAAGTAAACACCATCTCTAGTTCTTCAGTTTGTACCAAATCAGTGAGGCAAGTGGCCTGCATCCCAGGTATGAATGTATTTGTCCTACTTAATTCTATTTAACAAATCCATATGCAGCATTCTTTTGTTTTTTTTATAAATTAATTGTTTTTAAATGATATTTGCTCATTGACTTCTGTTAAATTTTTTTTTTTTTAGAAAGGCTCAGTTTTTTTAATAGTTAAGTGCCATTTTAGTACATGTAGTTTGTCCAATTACGCAACTTTAATATCATTTTTGAATTTAGTGCAAATGGGAAATGGCTACTTCACTTTTTTAAAATTTTAATACTTTTTTCTACCTCCGTCTATTTTTGCCCGTTAAGTCAGGGTAAATTGATAATTTGTTTATCTTATATATTTTCTCTTGTAAGCTAAATGTTATTTTCATACTCGTGGTTTGTTCAATTACGCGGCTTTAGTAACTTTTTTGAATCCATTGCAACTAGATACTTGGATTAGTTTTAGATACATAGACAAACCAAAAGAGATATTACATATTATATATTGCAATTAAAAAAGGTCACTGGAATACATGATAAAAGATGAAAAACAACCATGAAATGCATAATATATTTTTTAGCATTTTGTTCTTGATTGCTAATTTTCTTCCAGTAGCTTCAAGATCTGAGCTCATCTTAGCCACTGTTTTTGTATTTTCTTCATGTATGTTAATTTTTTTTTTCAAAAGTCTAGGTTTTATAAAAGTAGCTCTACACATAGGAGGGTTAAGCCAAATAACAATCCCACGGCTTTGCACCTTTCCGTATAACATCGATTAGGTTAGAAATTGGGGGACCAACATCGATTAATTAGGTTAGAAGTGAACAAAATAGTTTTTAATATATCTTTTTACCACAACTATAAAAAATCGACCAAAGTTAAATGATGTCCAAGATGTTCGAACAATAATGACGAACCACATGGGCAAAGCATCATATCGTAATTCATTGACGTTGAGGAAGAACAATGGTTTTTTTTTGGGGGGGTGGGGGGGGGTCTGTTTATTTAGGGTTAGAGATGACCTTCGTAATATGTAATGTCTCTTTTGGTTTGCCTCTAATCCAAAACTAAGCCAATTATCTAGTTGCAACAAATTAAAAAAAAGGTATTAAAGTTGTATAATTGAGAAAAACAAGATAATTGGCTAAAATTGTAAGTTCTCAACTTACAATTGGCACTTTCAGAGTATACAGATAAAGTTCTCAACTTCTCAAGTGTTTAGTTTGGTAATGCTATTTGTTAATATGAATAAAATGATGATTTCCCAACAAATACCCACCTGTTAAATATGGTTCATGGCTACTTAAAAATGTTTATTTGAACCTACATGGTACACTATATTGACTTAACCATGTAAAGAACGACTTGATTCAAAGAAAACAATTACCAAATTGAGAAAATGAGAAAACCTATTAAATTGAATTCAAGAAAGAAAGAAAAAAAAAACCTGCATGCATGGGAGTAAATGAAGCATTTTTCTTAAAAAAAACCCTACAAAGTATGTGAAAAAATATATTATATTATTATTAATAAATTATCTAACGAGGAATATATTGAAGCATCTTTCTTAAAAAAAAACCTGAAATTAGATTTAGAAATTGCATTCTATGGAGGACTTTGAAGAGGTCAAGACGCCATTGAAGGATTTAGGATTCCAGAAGTCTTACTCAAAACAGTTATACCACCACCACTTCGCGCGCACTTTCTTAGCTAACCACCCTTTTAAATAATTACAAGTGGACTCAATTGACATGACTTCAAATTTATGGGGCTAGCTTAACCATTTAACATTATAAATACATTCATTTCCATAAGTTTCAGTTCATTCTTTTGTGTGATTCAAAGAGATACATATATACACAGAGAGAGATGACGATAGGAATACTGGAGGTCAATCTAGTGGATGCTCGCGGTCTCAGCAAATCCGATTTCCTTAGTACGTTTTTTTTTTAATTTATGTATATTGGATCGTCGAAATAGCTCATTGCTCCAAACTCACTTGACAAGCGCAAAAATGTAGCTCAAAATTCGCTTGGTTTGAAGCCGAGCCAAGCCGAGCTGGCTCAGCTAGGTTTAAAATTCGAGCTGAGCTGAGCTGGCTCAGTTTAGAATTTAAGCTGAGCCTAAGTTGGCCTTGGCTTGATCTCAGCTCGATGATCGAGTGAAATTTAAATAACTTAAATTTGTCTATTTTGGCAGACAAAATAGATCCATATGTGTTGATCCAATACAGGAGTCAAGAACACAAAACCAGTATTGCCAAAGGTATAATTTGAATATTGTCAAGTATAAACATGTTCATATCAGCAAAATCATAATATAAATGTTAAATATATTATATATGATGCAGGGCAAGGAAGTAACCCAAAATGGAACGAAAAATTCAAATTCCGGGTAGAATATCCAGGAGCTGACAAGCAACCCAAGCTTGTTCTCAAGATTATGGACCATGACACATTCTCGTCTGATGACTACATCGGACAAACAACGTACGTATGCAGTTTAGGATATTTGGTGTTACAAGAGATGTCAAAGTGGTATTGTTTTAATTCTGATTAATTGACGAATTCAGGATACACTTGAAAGAAGTATTGGAACGAGGAGTTGAGAATGGAAGCACGGAACTGCATCCACAAAAATATCGTGTTGTGGGTAGTAATCAAAACTACTGTGGAGATATTCAAGTCGGAGTCACCTTCACTCCAAGGGTACATAATCACTTTACCTCACAGTTCTCTAATTAAAATTGATTACGTATTGTGCATTTGTATGTATATTTTCCCTGATTATTTTGGTGGTTACAGGTTGAAACCCAAAATTATGGACAAGAATTTTGGTGGATGGAAAGAGAGCCAATGGCATTGATTTTGTAAATGTTCATCATGTAAACTGTATATGGTTGCTTAATTTAGTAGTAAAAATGTTGATTTATGATAATAGAGATTTTTTAAAATTTATGCATGGTGTAATGTGGAAGTTGTAATTGATGATTTTTTTTATATATAAAAGTATTGCATTTTAAAATATTTAGCAAGTCCATTGCTTCTTAATTTGTTTTCACTATCATATCCGCCTCCGGGTTAATGAAGTCACAATCTCAAGCCGTAATGGTGTGTCATGTTGAAATAATAATTAAGTTTTTATCCTAAGTTATTATTTATATTATTGTCTTATTATGTTACCCTAAGTATTGGAGGTTAGGGGTAGTTATTAGAATTGGTTATGGCGATTAAGGGTATTAGTTATCTTACCCTAAGTTTTTGTCATGCATGTCAGACCTACGACTTAATTAAGTGTTGAAAAGTTGCTAAACCGGGATTGCTAACCCCAAATTCATGCTCTTAGCTATAGTTCTTTTCATTGTTGTATATACCGAGAAGTTCGAGGCTAGAAGAGGTATATATATGACGAGATAGGCTCAAAGAAGCCGACAATTTGGATAAGTAGGTAATATCCTAGATGATGTTTATGAACCATGTAATTACTTTCAGACTGAAGTGTTATGATGGACGTTCGAAATATTAATCGTAAATTTATAAAAATCAAGAACAATAGCTAAATGAATTCGATGGAGAACTAGAGAAGTATTGCTGACTTTGAAGAAATCAAAGACGCCATGGAGGAATTAATATTATCGAAGATTCCAAGTCTTAATAAAAACTATGACACCACTCCTCATACTTTCACACCAAACCACCTTTTTAAATAACTAAAAAAAACAATTACAAGTGGACTGGTTGACATGACTTCAACTTTTAGGGGCTTAACGTAATTTTGAACATTATAAATACACTCACTTCCATGATGTAAAGTGGAACCGCGATTTACCTCGGATTCAAACTCTTACATGGCAAGTGGTTCCCTATCCGAGTTAAATATTTTCACTTGGATGTTAACAGTTGTAAGTATGTTACCGGTGGTCCCCAGTTTGCTACAATTGTATTATGACCTTTGTCGAGATAATCAGATAAACCATTCTTAATATCATCAGGTGATCCAAACTACATTTTAACTGAACCGTATCATCTTCATATTCTGCAGCTTGCTTTGGTCGTACTGAACTACCATCATACTACCCGAATTGTATTAACTTGACCATACTTTATCATAATCTTTGGTTCGTATTGGATACACCGAACCATGATCATACTATCAAAACCATTTGAGGTGTTACACTTTAGTGTCATTGGTTAAAATACCATTATAAATTGTAAATTGCCTACAGGTTAACTGAAAATAGTTTAGATTATCAAAAGTCAATTCGCAAGGACACTTGAACACTTCTTACAACTTTCGAAGTGTCTTTTAGCGCTTTTTATACTTGTATTTGTTTAATTTCTTGTAAGTAAATTGCTCATATGGTAGTTTGGATTATCAAAAAATCAACTAGTAGAGAAACCTGAACACTTTTGCCAACTTTTAACATGTCTTTTAGCGAACTTTTTATACTTATAATCGCTTAATCTTTTAATTTGTATATAAATTGGTCATTCCTAATTTACAGCTGTTCAGAAAAAAAGAACAATGAGATTAAACAACACCGCATGTTTACAGAACCAATTAGTTTTGTGAATTTTCTGCTTCAACTGACATGTTTGTACCATAGGATTTTAGTTTCTTACAGGAAGTTTTTAAATTTTAATAAAATCACCTCGCTTCCAAAAAACCATATATGTGTGCGGTAATAAAAAACCATAGTTTATTATATGTTTTTAAATTTTATTCATCATATATAGATTCTTTGTTCTTTAAAGAAAAAAAAAGATGAGATTTTAAAGGAGATTGGTGTATCATGTGTGCGGTGATAAAAACAAAACATATAATAAACTATGTTTAAAGGATATCAGTGTATCATGTGTGCGGCAATATGACACTGAAAAAAGTAAATAAAAAAGGTTTGACAAAAGAAAAAAAACAATGTGTATACGGTTTAAACGGATTGAAAACTGATTAACTGAATATATAATTTGGTTTGCTTTTATACAATTTCGGTAAAGTTAGGTTTTACTTTAATCAGTTTGTAACTAGATAGTAGTGTACACCTACTACACGTCTAATTGTTGTTCCTAAACTATATTTGTTTTTAGAATTCATCGTTTAGAAAAAGCAAAGAATAAGTGACTTTTAAGTTTTAACGTAAAATCAAAAGTTAGATTAGTAATGTTATGTTCATTTTCGGTGAGCATATTGAAAAAATATACTCACAAATACACAATATCCAAATATTTCTGTAAATTAATATTAGAAACTTCGGGTTTAAACCTTCTTGCCGTTGTTTCCTAGCTACGAAGCAGTTTATTGAATCCGACTATCTGCTTCTTCTAAACACCTTCTAATGAGGATAGTATGTCGGTTACTTTATGTGTAGACTAGTAGAATAACCTATATAAATAAAAATGCATTTGTAACATTTAGAACAATGAATATACTACAACTAAATGTCTCCTACATAAATTTTATCTAAACGTTTACTAGAACATCTAACACTTTTATGAATTCATTTCCGATTTACCTTCTCCATCTTTATTACAACGTCGCCCTATCAACGGTGACGAATGAAAACAACAAACAGTAGCGAGAGACACCAAGGCTCTAGACCTCAATTACTTGGCCTCCCCTGACACCACTGAAAACCATAGGTCCATAACTATAACTTCTGATATGTTGAATGTGATGCTTTTAAATACTTTCTGAAGATACGACAAAAATCTAAAGACCCAATAGTTGCAAAGTTCGATTTCGATGGCATCAAGGAGTCAAGAACCCATGTTTTAGCAGTAATTTTAAAAGTAGTATTCAAAAATTATGTAAAGACATATTAACCGAGTCAACGGCCGACTTTGAAAAAATCAAAGATGTCAACAGGAATCTTCAATTCTTCATGTCTCGTTCATGACAAGTGCACCACTTTAATAACCATTAAGAAACTACAAGTAGTTGTTTGGCCATTGCTTGAACGTACAGGGATTTAATATGTAAATACTATAAGGGGAAATGACGAAAATGTCCACTAATCTGCCAAAGTCCCATTTTTCCCATAACGTCCACCTTTGATCTCATTGTCCCACACACTTTTTAATCATTAGTTGACAGGATTTTCAACCAACAAGATTCTGTCATGCGTCAAAAAACTGTCAGGTCGATATTTTTTCTTTAAATTGTCGGAGCCGACAGATTTTTAGACGTCCGATGAGATCATATAAGGGAAATTGACAAAAATATCCACTAATCAGCCAAAGTAAACAAAACGTTCATTTGTCCAATTTTTCCCACAACCTCCACCTTTAATCTAATCATCCCACACACTTTTTAATCATTAGCTGACAAGATTTTCAACCAACAAAATTCTGTCACGCGTCAAAAAAACTATCATGTTAATAATTTTTTTTCTTTAAATTGCCAGAGCCGACAGATTTTTTAGACGTCTGACGATATCATATAAGGGAAAATGACGAAAATATCCACTAATTAGCCAAAGTAAACAAAACGTTCATTTGTCCCACTTTTCC